>NC_088420.1:39247513-39547513 GCF_034236695.1 Oncorhynchus nerka | reverse complement strand
ACTGGCAATACTAAAGTGCCTATAAGAACATCTAATAGGCAAATACAAATGGTATAGAGAGAAATAGTCCTATAATTCCTATAATAACTACAACCTAAAACTTCTTACCTGGGAATATTGAAGACTCATGTTAAAAGGAAGCACCAGCTTTCATATGTTCTCATGTTCTGAGCAAGGAACTGAAACGTTAGCTTTCTTACATAGCACTTTTACTTTCTTCTCCAACACTTTGTTTTTGCATTATTTAAACCAAATTGAACATATTTCATTATTTACTTGAGGCTAAATTGATTTTATTGATGTATTATATTAAGTTAAAATAAGTGTTCATTCAGTATTGTTGTAATTGTCATTATTACAAATAAATAAACAAAAAAATCGGCCGATTAATTGGTATCGTTTTTTTTGGTCCTCCAATAATCGGTATCGGCGTTGAAAAATCATAATCCAGGGACAAGACTGCCAGCTAGCATCTTCAGCCCTGATAAGCTAGGGAAATGTAAGGTAGTAGTAATTACTGTAGTGTACCTCATTACTAGATAACTATTTTATAGTGCAAACAATACAGTACATACAGTGCAACATTGAAAACACACACATATATATACAGTTGAAGTCAGAAGTTTACATAGACCTTAGCCAAACACATTTAAACTCAAATTTTCACAATTCCTGACATTTAATCCTAGTAAAAAGTCCCTGTCAGTTAGGATCACCACTTTATTTTAAGAATGTGAAATGTCTGAATAATAGTAGAGAGAATGATTTATTTCAGCTTGTATTTCTTTCATCACATTCCCAGTGGGTCAGAAGTTTACATACACTCAATTAGTATTTTGTAGCATTGCCTTGAAGTTGTTTAACTTCAGTCAAACGCTTTGGGTAGCCTTCCACAAACCTCCCACAATAAGGGGTGAATTTTGGCCCATTCCTCCTGACAGAGCTGGTGTAACTGAGTCAGGTTTGTAGGCCTCCTTGTTCACACACGCATTTTCAGTTCTGCCCACAAATTTTCTATAGGTTTGAGGTCGGGGGTTTGTGATGGCCACTCCAATACCTTGACTTTGTTGTCCTTATTAAGCCGTGATTGATCGGCGGGGCTCTGTATCGGCAATTAAAAGGGTCCAGGCCAATTGGCAAAATAGGTATTGTAGCCCAAGGAGTGCTGATAGACCTCTTCAGCTAGCAGGGAGATGGGCCTAGCATAGGCTATCTGCAGGCCAATTGGTGCTGACTTCAGGACTGAGACGTTAGTCAGGAGAAGCCAATCTGATAGCAGCTAGCTAGCTGCGATGATCCAGGTGAAGAGGTTCAAAGCTTGCGGTAGGAATCCGGTGATACGGAGAAAAAGAAGTCCGAACAGCTCTGGGATGAATCGCGAAGTGCAGCCTGGTAGGAGTTGTCCGGGCTAATGGTAAGCTGATGACCGCTATCAGAGGCTAGCTGATACGAGCTAGTAGCTAGTTACCTGGCTAGCTTCTGTTGGGGGTTCCGGTTCTAAAGTAAAGAAAATAGCAGATCCATACCACATTGGGTGAGGCGGGTTGCAGGAGAGTATGTTGAAGTTGGGGTTAAGAAAATTATTTTAAAAAATATATAAAATATATACATATAAAGATATATACACAGGATACGACAAGACGAAGACAAAGACGCCTGACTGCTACGCCATCTTGGATAATTCACCTTTTATGGTGACAACAACGCCCTTATTTGCTGTATAATTTGGAACTATTCGAATTAGGCCACGGCATGCAAAAGACTAATTGTTGTTCAATATTCAGTTTATGAGTAGATTATTGGGTTTGTATGTCCTGCCTTAGTATAGGCTCTGAGATGAAATAGGCAATAATGTCACGCTCCTATCGCACAGCAATACTGTAGCCTACCCATACTGTCAAATACATACACTGCCGGTCTATTTACTGTGTTGGCAGAATGTTTGAATATCTTGCTGTAATTGTGCACGTGACAATAAAAACTAGAAACTTGATACATAGGCCTACTTCAATGTAAGATCAGCTGTTAAATTTGACTGTATACCGGTATTATAAACTGCGTTGCCTATGATATTGCAAAACTTGGACTAGATATAGCCTATCTATTTACTAGGCTTCTAGGCTACATTGTATTTTGTTGTATTGCTCTTTCGGGAATATAAACCCATCACGGCCAGAAAAGCTGACTAATATTGTATATTCGGCAATAGCTATGAATATAAATCGGAAATAGATTCTTATGTCTAGTCATAAGATTACTTTGTCAATTTATTTTAGATGCTAAAAATAAAACAGATTTTCACTCTTCGCACTAATGGCAAATGGTTGAATTCTTGTTAATATGTTTTCCTGGTTAGTTTTTTATGAATAAGCTTTTCATCATTTGTACAAAATACTTACTTGCAATACAATATTTCAACCACTAACAGATGTGCATACGCATGATCTAAAGTTTGCGGGAAGTGAGCACATTCTCACATTAAGTTAAAATATATATATATATATATATATATATATATATATATATATATATGATAACACAATTAAATAAATGATTCCCTCTTTGTTGCAATTTTCCCCATCTTTGCTTATGTTACCCTGGCCTTGCTAACCTTTTTTCCAGTTGCAAGTTCTGGCACATTCATTCCAGCAACATAGCATCCTGCATCCCACTGCTGGTTCACTTTTGAAGCTAAGCAGGGTTGGTCTCTGGATTGGAAACCAGATGTAACTGGAAGTAATGAAAATAATAATGTGTACAAATAAATGTGAAAAAATGTATTTTTCTTCACGAGGGAAAAACGTGAAAAATGTATGTGTTTTTCAAGTTTTTCACTTGAAATTGTTCACATGCTTTTTTCACGTGATTTTTGTTTGGTCATGGGCTCTTTCCCTCACAATCTTCTCTTCTGTTTTGAACACTGATCTGGAAGGACTACGCACTTAGAAAACAAGGTGCTATATAGAACCTAAAAGGGTTCTTCGGCTGTCCCCATAGGAGAACCCTTTGAAAAACTATTTTTTGATTACAGGTAGAACCATTTTGGTTCCAGGTAGAACCCTTTTGGGTTGCATTTAGAACCCTTTCCACAGAGGGTTCTACCTGGAACTAAAAAGGGTTATCCTATGGGGACAGCCGAAGAACCCTTTCGCAACCATTTTCTCTAAGAGTGCAGATAGGTTTAAGCTTTACTTCTGTACACCTATCCAGTCCTTTCACCTAGGATCAAGTAATGACAGAAAGCTAGGAAACCAGGAAAAGAAAGAGCAATAAAGGGAAAGAGAGGGGGAGGGTTGTAGAATTGGGACTGAGCCTATACTGGTTCTGTTCCTGTAGTCTCCCAGTGGAGAACAATAACAGAACCGTTCTATGGGCAGTTTGTCAGCATAATCACACTGTAATCACTGTTTCTGTGATAAGAGCTGCTTATCATTGTCTCTAGGATTAGGAGCGCTCTCATGAAACAGTGTTATATTCTCTCTGTCTCTCTCTCTATTTCTCTTTCTCTCTCTCTCAATTCAGTTCAAATGAGCTTTATTGGCATGGGAAACGTGTACATTGCCAAAGCAAACAACATCAACAAAAAAACAACATCAAAACATTAAAGTAAACATTGCACTCATAAAGGTTTTTAAATAATAGACGTTTCAAACGTTTTATTATCAGCTATGGACAGTGTTTTTAACAATGTATAACTAGTTGTAGTACTAATAGTAGGGGAAGATAAGTAAACAGACCAAAATTGGTGGTATTCATAATGTTGTTTGTGCTCCACTGTTGCCCTGTATTCATGGCAACGGGCTACGAATCTTGCTACTGTGATTGCACATTGCAGTATTTTTCCTAACAGTTATGTGAGTTTATCAATGTTTGATTTGTTTTCAAATTCTTTATGGGTTTGTTGTATCTGTGGGAAATATGTGTCTCTAATATGGTCATACCTTTGACAGGAGGTATGGAAGTGCATCTCAGTCCACGTCATTTTGTGAGTAGTGTGCACATAGGCAGACTTGGCTCTTGAGAGAGGAAAGACTATGGCAACCTCTCTCAATAACAAGGCTATGCTCATTGGGTCTGTACATGGTAAAGGATTTTCTTTGTTTAGGGCCAGATAACATTCCAGTTTGCTCTGTTTTTTGGTTGATTCTCTCCAGTGTGTCAAGTAATTATCTTTTTGTTTTCTCATAATTTGTTTGGGTCTAATTGTGTTGCTGTCCTGGGGCTCTGTTGGGTCTGTATGTGAACAGAGATCCAGAACCAGCTGGCCGAGGGGACTCTTCTCTAGGTTAATATTTCTGTAGGTAAGGGCTTTGTGGTGGAATGTGTGGACATCGCTTCCTTTTAGGTGGTTGTAGAATTTAACAGATCTTTTCAGGATTTGGATATTTAGTAGGTATGTTCTTAATTCTGCTCTGCATGCATTGTTTGGAGTATTTTTGCATGAGTCTTAATTGGGTGTTTGTCCCATTTTGTGAATGCTTGGTTGGTGAGTGGACCCCAGACCTCACAACCATAGAGAGCAATGGGTTCTATAAGTGATTTAAGTATTTTTAGCCAGATCCTAATTGGGATGTCGAGTTCCATGTTCCTTTTGATGGCATGGAATGTATTTTTTGCCATGTCTCTTAAATCGTTCAGAGTTTTGTGGAAGTTACCTCTGATGTTGATGTTTAGGCCGAGGTAGCACAGGAGGTTGATGGCAACTTAATTGGGGAGGACGGGCACGTGGTAATGGCTGGAGCCGAATGAGTGGAATGTATCAAATACATCAAACACATGTTCCCATGTGTTTGATGCCATTCCATTTGCTCCAGACATTTTTATGATCCATCCTCCCCTCAGCAGAGGTAGGTATAATTATTTGTGTGCTCTAGGGCAATGGTATCTAGATAGTATTTGTATTTGTTGTCCTGGCAACTGGACCTTTTTTTGGAACACCATTATTTATGTCTTAATGAGATTTACTGTCAGGGCCAAGGTCTGACCGAATCTGTGCAAAAGGTCTGTAGGCCCTCCTTGGTTGGGGACAGAAGCACCAGATCATCTGCAAAAAATAAACATTTGACTTCAGAGTCCAGTATGGTGAGGTCGGGTGCTGCAGACTGCTCCAGTGCCCTCACCAATGGGGCTCAAGCTGCATCCCTGTCTCATGCCATGGCTCTGAGGAAAGATATATGTGTACAAGGATTTTATAATATCTCATGATCTCCCGCAACACTGCTTTCCATCAATTTGTATAGCAGACGCTCATGCCAAATTGAGTCAAAAGCTTTTTTGAAATCAACAAACCATGAAAAGACTTTGCTTTTGTTTTGGTAGTTTTTTTGTTGTTGTCAATTAGGGTGTGCAGGATGTATATACGTGGGGTCTGCTGTTGATGATACTGCAGAGGATTTCTCCTAGGTTACTATTGACGCAGATTCAAGAGCTGAGGACAATGTTGAAGAGTTTAAGAATAGCCCATTTGAATTTGTGATCTGTGTATTTTATAATTTTGCTTAGTCTACCATCAACACCGCAGTCCTTTTTGGGTTGGAGGGTTTGTATTTTGGCTCATCCAATGTAATCGGAGAGTTCTGGTAGTCTTTAATAGCTGATTTGCAAATGATCATGTATATGTGTTTGCTCTTGGTTCTTTGTTATATGGCAGAAAATGCTGGCGAAGTGGTTTATCCATACATCTCAATTTTGGATAGATAGCGCTTCATGTTGTTGTTTGTTTAGTTTGTTCCAATTTCTCAGAAGTGATTTGATTCTATGGATTCTTCAATCACAATGAGCTGTTTTCTGACATTCTGACATTCCTTCTTTTTTCTTAGTGTATTTCTGGACTGTTTTAGTGTTTCCGCATAGTGAAGGTGTAGGTTCAGGTTTTCTGGGTCTCTGTGTTTTTGGTTGGATAGGTTTCACAATTTCTTTCTTAGGTTTTTGCATTCTTCATCAAACCATTTATTGTTGTTGTTAGTTTTCTTGGGTTTTCTGCTAGAATTGTTTTAATTTGATATGTTAGCTGATAAGTCAAATATACTGTCCATCGCATCTACAGTGGGGCAAAAAAGTATTTAGTCAGCCACCAATTGTGCAAGTTCTCACACTTAAAAAGATGAGAGAGGCCTGTAATTTTCATCATAGGTACACATAAACTATGACAGACAAAATTAGAAGAAAAAAAATCCAGAAAATCACATTGTAGGATTTTAATGAATTTATTTGCAAATTATGGTTGAAAATAAGTATTTGGTCACCTACAAACAAGCAACATTTCTGGCTCTCACAGACCTGTAACTTCTTCTTTAAGAGGCTTCTCTGTCCTCGACCTGCACCAGGCTGGGAAGCCTGAATCTGCAATAGGTAAGCAGCTTGGTTTGAAGAAATCAACTGTGGTAGCAATTATTAGGAAATGGAAGATATACAAAACCACTGATAATCTCCCTCGATCTGGGGCTCCACGCAAGATCTCACCCCGTGGCGTCAAAATGATCACAAGAATGGTGAGCAAAAATCCCAGAACCACACGGGGGGACCTAGTGAATGACCTGCAGAGAGCTGAGACCAAAGTATCAAAGCCTACCATCAGTAACACACTACGCCGCCAGGGACTCAAATCCTGCAGTGCCAGACGTGTCCCCCTGCTTAAGCCAGTACATGTCCAGGCCCGTCTGAAGTTTGCTAGAGAGCATTTGGATTATCCAGAAGAAGATTGGGAGAATGTCATATGGTCAGATGAAACCAAAATATAACTTTTTGGTAAAAACTCAACACGTCGTGTTTGGAGGACAAAGAATGCTGAGTTGCATCCAAAGAACACCATACCTACTGTGAAGCATGGGGGTGGAAACATCATACTTTGGGGCTGTTTTCTGCAAAGGGACCACTGATCCATGTAAAGGAAAGAATGAATGGGGCCATGTATCGTGAGATTTTGAGTGAAAACCTCCTGCCATCAGCAAGGGCATTGAAGACGAAACGTGGCTGGGTCTTTCAGCATGACAATGATCCCAAACACACCGCCCGGGCAACGAAGGAGTGGCTTCGTAAGAAGCATTTCAAGGTCCTGGAGTGGCCTAGCCAGTCTCCAGATCTCAACCCCATAGAAAATCTTTGGAGGGAGTTGAAAGTCCATGTTGCCCAGCAGCAGCCCCAAAACATCACTGCTCTAGAGGAGATCTGCATGGAGGAATGGGCCAAAATACCAGCAACAGTGTGTGAAAACCTTGCGAAGATTTACAGAAAACGTTTGACCTCTGTCATTGCCAACAAAGGGTATATAACAAAAGTATTGAGATAAACTTTTGTTATTCACCAAATACTTATTTTCCACCATAATTTGCAAATAAATTAATAAAAAATCCTACAATGTGATTTTCTGGATTTTTTTCCCTCATTTTGTCTGTCATAGTTGAATTGTACCTATGATGAAAATTACAGGCCTCTCTCATCTTTTTAAGTAGGAGAACTTTCACAACTGGTGGCTGACTAAATACTTTTTTGCCCCACTGTATACTATGCTTCTTGCAGGATGACAACGTCTGTATTTCTGATGTATTTTGTGAAGTCTGGGTTACTGCTCTTTAGGCCAAAGGCAGATTAACTCTCAGACCTTGTATATTCCAGGATGAAATCTGGTGCCTGGTGGTGCTGTGTTCTTGATTTAGGTCCTCTCGGCGTGGGTCCTCTCAACGTGGGTCCTCTAGGTGCAGGTTCATGGGGAACCCTCGCAGGTCTGGGTGGGTTGTCCATTGCTCTGTTGCTCTTGTGTGAGGTGCTGGGGCTGCAGCAGAGGAAGACGTCTTTAAGGGTTCTTGCAAAAGTAGGGACTGTTGCTTTGTATAGGTGGACCTGGTCATAAAGACTGTTGAAGTCCAGGAAATTCTTGCTTTTACCCTGCTGTATGGTAGCAGGGTGAAAGTATTTTCACTGTAACAGGGTGGAGATAACCACTTCTGAGTTGGAGAAAGTGGAAGAAGCTTTTTCAATCACGGCCTTGAGTGCTGTGGCCACCCTTTCCTGCTGTGCTCTCAGGTCGTCTGCGCCTTTGTGAATTATTATGTGGCTGGGTGAACCCTAGTTGGTCTTCAGATAGCAGGTCTAGGTCACACTGGGTGTTTGGGCACCAGAGTTTAGACACTGTGTGCCTCTCTCTCTTCCTCGCTCCTTCTTTCTCTATGTGTGTTGTGTTTGCTCAGGAGGCTGTGGTCTAAATCCAGTGGGTTGACACCTGGTTACCCAGCCTTAGGGCCTTGGACTGACTGTCTGTGAGGAACAGACGGTCTGTATCTCAGCGGTCTACAGCAGAATCATACTCATCTTGTCTCTCCTCTCCACGCACGCACACACACACACACACACACACACACATTTACAAACACCACAATACACAAACCGCTCCTCACAAACAGGTATTTAATACAGAGAGTACCAACGGGGAAAGTAAGTTGGTGCATTCAAACATTAAGTCATATAACTGAGTAACTTCAGGATGTTTTAGCATAAATACCTGGAACAATTTATTAGATGGTATGATTATAATCTGCTTATAAACAATTATTGGTTCATTTGTTTCCCATGGTAAGTTGTTTGTAAATCATTATCATACTGAATCAAAATGCAGAGTTAAGAATTCAAATAGAATAGGCCCATACAGTTTTGTAAAGGGAAGTGAACGGTAAAGCACCCAGCCAGGTCTGTTAAAGATTGACTTTGAAATTGGATGTCTATCTATGTCCTGAGGACATTGGGAACTGCATTCAAAACCAGACACTAGGGGCAACAGTGAGTGCAATTACAATCAAGTAGGTACAGTTGAAGTCGGAAGTTTACATACACCTTAGCTAAATACATTTAAACTCAGTTTTTCACAATTCCTGACAGGTCAGTTAGGATCACCACTTTATTTTAAGAATGTGAAATGTAGAGATAGTAGAGTAGTTAGTAGAGAGAATAGTTTATTTCAGCGTTTATTTCTTTCATCACATTCCCAGTGGATCAGAAGTTTACATACACTCAATTAGTATTTGGTAGCATTGCCCTTAAATTATTTAACTTGGGTCAAACATTTTGGTTAGCCTTCCACAAGCTTCCCACAATAAGTTGGGTGAATTTTGGCCCATTCCTCCTGACAGAGCTGGTGTAACTGAGTCAGGTTTGTAGGCCTCCTTGCTCACACATGCATTTTCAGTTCTGCCCACACATTTTCTATAGGATTGAGGTCAGGGCTTTGTGATGGCCACTCCAATACCTTGACTTTGTTGTCCTTAAGCCATTTTGCCACAACTTTGGAAGTATGCTTGGGGTCATTGTCCATTTGGAAGACCCATTTGCGACCAAGCTTTAACTTGATGTCTTGAGATGTTGCTTCAATATATCCACATAATTTTCCTGCCTCATGATGCCATCTATTTTGTGAAGTGCACCAGTCACTCCTGCGGCAAAGCACCCCCACAACATGATGCTGCCACCCCGTGCTTCACGGTTGGAATGGTGTCCTTCGGCTTGCAAGCCTCCCCCTTTTTCCTCCAAACAAAACAATGGTCATTATGTTCAAACAGTTCTATTTTTGTTTCATCAGTCCAGAGGACATTTCTCCAAAAAGTATGATCTTTGTCCCCATGTGCAGTTGCAAACCGTAGTCTGGCATTTTATGGCGGTTTTGGAGCAGTGACTTCTTCCTTGCTGAGTGACCTTTCAGGTTATGTCGATTTAGGACTCGTTTTACTGTGGAAAGAGATACTTTGTACCAGTTTTCTCCAGCATCTTCACAAGGTCCTTTGCTGTTGTTCTGGGATTGATTTGCACTTTTCGCACCAAAGTACGTTCATCTCTAAGAGACAGAACGCCTCTCATTCCTGAGCGGTATGACGGCTGCGTGGTCCCTGACCATAGTTTGCTTTGTATGTTTCTATGTTTTGTTTGGTCAGGGTGTGATCTGAGTGGGCATTCTATGTTGGATGTCTAGTTTGTCTGTTTCTGTGTTTGGGCCTGATATGGTTCTCAATCAGAGGTAGGTGTTAGTCATTTGTCTCTGATTGGGAACCATATTTAGGTAGCCTGTTTTGTGTGGGGTTTTGTGGGTGTTTGTTTCCGTGTCTGTGTTTGTTTCACCACACAGGACTGTTTCGGTTTTGACATTTATTGTTTTGTATATTTGTATTGTTTTCCCTGTATTCGTCTTGATTAAAGATGTTTAACCCTAACCACGCTGCGTTTTGGTCCGCCTCTCCTTCCCAGGAAGAAAACCGTTACAGAACCACCCACCACAACAGGACCAAGCGGCGTGGTGATAGGCAGCGGAAGCAGGAGCAGCGCAAGGAGGAATGGACATGGGATGATGTATTGGACGGCAAGGGTTGCTACACATGGGAAGAGATCCTGGCGGGAAAGGATCGCCTTCCATGGGAACAGGTGGAGGCAGCTAGGAGAGCAGAGGCAGCCGGAGAGAGGAGCCTGCGATATGAGGGAACACGGCTGGCAAGGAAGCCCGAGAGGCAGCCCCAAAAATGTATTGGGGGGCGGCACACAGGAAGTATGGCGAAGCCAGGTAGGAGACCTGAGCCAACTTCCTGTGCTTACCGGAGGGCGAGAGAGACCGGGCAGGCACCGTGTTATGCTGTGGAGCGCACGGTGTCCCCAGTGCGGGTGCATAGCCCGGTGCGGTACATACCAGCTCCTCGTATCGGCCGGGCTAGAGTGGGCATCGAGCCAAGTGCCATGAAGCCGGCTCTACGCATCTGGTCTCCAGTATGTCTCCTTGGGCCGGCGTACATGGCACCAGCCTTGCACATGGTGTCCCCGGTTCACCTGCACAGCCCAGTGCGGGCTATTCCACCTCGCCGCACTGGCAGGGCGACCGGGAGCATTCAACCAAGTAAGGTTGGGCAGGCTCGGTGCTCAAGAGCTTCAGTGCGCCTGCACGGTCCGGTCTATCCAGTACCACCTCCACGCATCAACCCTCCGGTGGCAGCTCCCCACACTCGCCCTGAGGTGCGTGTCCTTGGCCCTTTACCACCAGTGCCGGCACCACGCACCAGGCCTACAGTGCGCCTCGTCTGTCCAGCGCTGCCAGAGCCTTCCTCCTCTCCAGCGCTGCCGGAGTCTCCCGCCTGTCCAGCGCTGCCGGAGTCTCCAGCCTGTCCGGCGCTGCCAGAGCTTCTGCCCCTCAGTCCAGAGGCGCCAGAACTCCTCCGTCCAGCGCTGCCAGAGCCTTCCTCTCCAGCGCTGCTAGAGTCTCCTGCCTGTCCGGCGCTGCCAGAGCTTCCGCCCCTCAGTCCAGAGGCGCCAGAGCTCCTCCATCCAGCGCTGCCAGAGCTTTCCTCCTCTCCAGCGCTGCCGGAGTCTCCAGTCTGCCCAGCGCCGCCTGAGCTACCCGTCTGCCCAGCGCCATCAGAGCCGCCAGTTTGCAAGGAGCCGCCAGTGCCGCCAGTCTGCAAGGAGCCGCCAGTGCTGCCAGTCAGCCAGGAGCCGCCAGTGCTGCCAGTCAGCCAGGAGCCGCCGGTGCGCCAGTCAGCCAGGAGCCGCCAGTGCCGCCAGTCAGCCAGGAGCCGCCAGTCAGCCAGGTTCCGCCAGAGCCGCCAGTCAGCCAGGATCCGCCAGTGCCGCCAGTCAGCCAGGAGCCGCCAGGATCCGCCAGAGCCGCCAGTCAGCCAGGATCCGCCAGTGCCGCCATTTAGCCAGGATCCGCCAGTGCCGCCAGTCAGCCAGGATCCGCCAGTGCCGCCAGTCAGCCAGGATCCGCCAGTGCCGCCAGTCAGCCAGGATCTGCCAGAGCCGCCATTCAGCCAGGATCTGCCAAAGCCGCCATTCAGCCAGGATCTGCCAGAGCCGCCAGCCAGTACGGAGCTACCCCTCTGTCCCGAGCTACCCCTCTGTCCCGAGCTGCCCCTCTGTCCCAAGCTGCCCCTCTGTCCCGGGCCACATCCAGCACCAGAGCCGCCACCGCGGACAAATGCCCACCCAGACCCTCCCCAATAGGTTCAGGTTTTGCAGCCGGAGTCCGCACCTTGGGGGGGGGTACTGTCACACCCTGACCATAGTTTGCTTTGTATGTTTCTGTGTTATGTTTGGTCAGGGTGTGATCTGAGTAGGCATTCTATGTTGGATGTCTAGTTTGTCTGTTTCTGTGTTTGGGCCTGATATGGTTATCAATCAGAGGCAGGTGTTAGTCATTTGTCTCTGATTGGGAACCATATTTAGGTAGCCTGTTTTGTGGGTGGTTGTTTCCGTGTCTGTGTTTGTTTCACCACACAGGACTGTTTCGGTTTTCACATTTATTGTTTTGTATATTTGTATTGTTTTCCCTGTATTCGTCTTGATTAAAGATGTTTAACCCTAACCACGCTGTGTTTTGGTCCGTTACACCATGGTGTTTACACTTGCGTACTATTGTTTGTACAGATGAATGTGGTACCTTCAGGCATTTGGAAATTGCTCCCAAGGATGGACCAGACTTGTGGAGGTCTGCAGTTTTTTTCTGACGTCTTGGCTGATTTCTTTTGATTTTCCCATGATGTCAAGCAAAGAGGCACTGAGTTTGAAGGTAGGCCTTGAAATACATCCACAGGTACACCTCCAATTGACTCAAATTATGTCAATTAGCCTATCAGAAGCTTCTAAAGCCATGACATAATTTTCTGGAATTTTCCAAGCTGTTTAAAGACACAGTCAACTTAGTGTATGTAAACTTCTGACCCACTGGAATTGTGATACAGTGAATTATAAGTGAAATAATCTGCCTGTAAACAATTGTTGGGAAAAATTACTTGTGTCATGCACAAAGTAGATATCCTAACAGACTTGCCAAAACTATAGTTTTTTAACAATAAATTTGTGGAGTGGTTGAAAAACAAGTTTTAATGACTCCAACCAAAGTGTATGTAAACTTCCGACTTCAACTGTAAGTAAGTAATCCTATGACTCTGGATCTGAAGATTGTGTCTTCGATCCCAGTCGTGGACACTGTTTTTTAATTTTTTTTATTTGAACCTTATCCAAAACCTTAACCATTTGGAATGAGTGCGTAAACTTAACCCTTAACTTTGACATTTTACGTTTGGAGAAATGGAACGATACAGAGTAGCAAGAGCAACAAAAACTCTTTGAAATTTGACGTTGGGAGCAACTTCGAAATTTGACGTTTGGAGAACGTGGTTGAACGTCTAATTCCGCAGTGAGATTGTGAGAGCTTGTTGAATGCACCTGTGCAGTCCAAGCAGACACCAGTGCAGTCCAGGCAGACACCAGTGCACAGCAGGTAGACTTGCAGCTACCTAGGTGAAAAATCTGTTGACGTGCTCTTATGCAAGGCACTTAACCCTAATTGCTCCTGTAAGTTCCTCTGGATAAGAATGTTTGCTAAAACACTTTTTTCCTGTATCCTATAGGAGAGGAGACTTGTTGGTTTAGTGTAGGACACTCTACCCCTGCTGAACAGCTGCTCTACCACAGGTCAGCTGCACATTGTGTGTGTGTGTGTGTGTGTGTGTGTGTGTGTGTGTGTGTGTGTGTGTGTGTGTGTGTGTGTGTGTGTGTGTGTGTGTGTGTGTGTGTGTGAAATGGCTTATCTCCTCTGCTGCTCCACACCTGCTACAACACTGTATCTACCTGTCTGTGGGAAAGTGTGTGTGTGTTTGGCCTACTCTACCTGCTGGGAGTGTAGCCTACACACAAAGCGTATCTGATCCATTTGAATGCAGAGCAATGAGGCCGGCGCCATTAAAGTAGATAAACGTGATGGTGCTGTTAAAGGTCCCTTCTACCTACAGAGGAACTTATGTAACATACACCCTCATGAGTAGCTACTCTTCATGGAGTAATGACTTTCCAACCACACAGCTAAACAAGACGACTTGCTTGGCCCTCTGTTTGACTAAGGACTAGTTTGCCAGCTACTGAACTTCCACAGCAAACATTGACACAAGCTGTTATTGACTGGGCTACGCTTCAATTCTATAATTTAAAAAAAACATAAATGGGTATTAAATTAATCATATAACACATACCACAAGAACGAGATAAATTAATCATATAACACATACCACAAGAACGAGAGAAAGAGAGAGATCCATCCTCACTACAGACATACTGTAGCGGTAGCCTACACAGCGGTAGCCTACATGGAGAGCGCAGAGAGGAAGACTGCCGTGGCATAAGCAGTGCTATCTTTCCCTCTATCTGATTCAACCAACTTCTGGAGCGATAACAGTAGGCTAACCACATAAATTAACGAGGTACACGAGCACTAAACGCCCATATACTACTTCAACTAGTTTAGGCTACTTACCGCGTAAACAGAGACGGTTAAATCCTCGGTTTTGCGTTAATCCCAGTATAAAAGAGGAACCATCGGCTACCGCTGTTCCTTGGCATAGACTCATATGAAATAGCAAGGTGTACTCTACCACACTCTCTCTCTCTCTCTCTCTCTTCTCTCTCGCGGGCGTTCGCACGAGCTTTCTTTCTCTTTCTCTCTCTCTCTGTTTCTTTTTCTCTCTCTCTGTTTCTCTCTCTGTTTCTCTCTCGCTCTCTCTCTGTTTCTCTCAGTTTCTCTCTCGCTCTCTCTCTCTGTCTCTCTCGCTGTCTCTCTCTCTCTGTTTCTTTTTCTCTCTCTCTGTTTCTCTCTCGCTCTCTCTGTTTCTCTCTCGCTCTCTCTGTTTCTCTCTCCCTCTGTCTCTCTCGCGCCACTTGCTAGCTCTAGCTTTATTTCTCTCTATCTAAATTCAAGTGCATTTATTGGCATGGGAAACATATGTTTGCCAACGGAAGTGAAATAAACAAAAGTAAAATGAACAATCAGAAATGAACAGTAAACATTTCACAAACAAAAGTTTCAAAAGAATAGAGATATTTAAAATGTTATACAGTATATACAGTATATACTCTCTCTCTCTCAATTCAATTCAAGGGGCTTTGTTGATATGGGAAACATGTTTACATTGCCAAAGAAAGTGAAATTGATAAACAAAAGTGAAATAAACTCTCTCTTTCTCTCTGTGGATGCCTGATCAAGAGGCAGGACTTCTCTGAGGGCAAGCACCTCCTCAAACAGACAACCCCCCTAGAGACACGGCCACAGACATCGAAGACATTATATTACTGGAAGTCCACTGTTAGGAAGAAATCATCAGTATTTTCTAGTCCTATATTGTCATCATCAGTCATCACCATGCAGTGACCACTGTAATAAAAAAATACAAATGTGTAGACTGAAGAGACTACTTCTACAAGAGAAGTGTCTTATACATGCAGTCAGTCGCCATATAAGATTAAGAGGCAGGCCCATTGCTTCATATAGGGTATGCCTAAGGCTATGCTACAGTGTATGACTGCACCTCGTCCATATTTCTATTTATTTAACGAGGCAAGTCAGTTATGAACAAATTCTTATTTACAATGACGGCATACCGGGGAACAGTGGGTTAACTGCCTTGTTCAGGGGCAGAACGACAGATTTTTAGCTTGTCAGCTCGGGGATTCAATCCAGCAACCTTTCAGTTACTGGCCCAACGCTGTAACCACTAAGCTACCTGCCATCCTGGAGGAGAGAGGCAGAGAGCAATAGGAGAGAGAGGCAAGGAATAATAAAGTTTTACAACCCTGTGCAGGGCCCAAATGTCTGGCTGTAATGTGTGACAGGTCTACAAGGCCCATGTGTGTTTTAGGGTAGTTGTAATACTTCTGTAATAGCATGGCCAGGCAGTAACTATCTGGTAAGACTCAGCACATTCACACCCATAACATGTATCACTTATCTCTACTGTGTCACAGGTAAGAGACAGCTAATAGGGAGGGACTATGCATCAGTTACAGTATTAGATTAAAGTGATAGACACTTGAACTGAGAGATTGGTCATGTCTGGATGTGTTATCAGGAGGCGGAACACAAAGTGTCTTTTACAAAAACGTACATTTCTGGCAACCAGCAGCATAAGCCATTTAAAATAAATGAACGAGTGAATGAATAAATGAAAGGATACCCTCTTCTTGATCCCACCTTCTACACTTAACCACTTTAATAATGGAACACTAGTCACTTTAATAATGTTTACATATCTTGCATTACTCATCTCATGTACAGTTGAAGTTGAAAGTTTACATACACCTTAGTCAAATACATTTAAACTCAGTTTTTCACAATTCCTGACATTTAATCATAGTTAGGATCACCAATTTATTTTAAGAATGTGAAATGTCAGAATAATAGTTTATATATAATTATTATTTATAATAATTATTTATTTCAGCTTTTATTTCTTTCATCACATCCCTAGTGGGTCAGATGTTTACATACACTCAATTAGTATTTGGTAGCATTGCCATTAAATTGTTTAACTTGGGTCATACATTTCAGGTAGCCTTCCACAAGCTTCCCACAATAAGTTGGGTGAATTTTGTTCCATTCCTCCTGACAGAGCTGGTGTAACTGAGTCAGGTTTGTAGACCTCCTTGCTCACACATGCATTTTCAGTTCTGCCCACACATTTTCTATAGGATAGAGGTCAGGGCTTTGTGATGGCCACTCCAATACCTTGACTTTGTTGTCCTTAAGCCACATTTTGAAGACCCATTTGCGACCAAGCTTTAACTTTCTGACTGATATCTTGAGATGTTGCTTCAGTATATCCACCTAATTTTCCTTTCTCGTGAGGTCATCTATTTTGTGAAGTGCACCAGTCCCTCCTGCAGCGAAGCACTCCCACAACATGATGATGCCACCCCCGTGCTTCACGGTTGGGATGGTGTTCTTCGGCTTGCAAGCCTCCCCCTTTTCCCTCCAAACATAACAATGGTCATTATGGCAAAACAGTAATATTTTTGTTTCATCAGACCAGAGGACATTTCTCCAAAAAGTATGATCTTTGTCCCCATGTGCAGTTGCAAACCGTATTCTGTCTTTTTATGGAGGATTTGGAGCAGTGGCTTCTTCCTTGCTGAGTGACCTTTCAGGTTATGTCGATTTAGGACTCGTTTTACTGTGGAAAGAGATACTTTGTACCAGTTTTCTCCAGCATCTTCACAAGGTCCTTTGCTGTTGTTCTGGGATTGATTTGCAGTTTTCTGACCAACGTATGTTAACCTCTAGGATACAGAAGGCGTCTCCTTCCTGAGCGGTATGACGGCTGCGTGGTCCCATGGCGTTTATACTTGCGTACTATTGTTTGTACAGATGAACGTGGTAACTTCAGGCATTTGGAAATTGCTCCCAAGGATGAAACAGACTTGTGGAGTTCTACCTTCTTTTTCTGAGGTCTTGATTGATTTCTTTTAATTTTCTCATGATGTCAAGCAAAGAGGCACTGAGTTTGAAGGGAGGCCTTGAAATACATCCACAGGTACACCTCCAATTGACTCAAATAATGTAAATTAGCCTATCAGAAGCTTCTAAAGTCATGACATACTTTTCCGGAATTTTCCAAGCTCGTTATAGGCACAGTCAATTTAGTGTATGTTAACTTCTGACCCACTGGATTTATGATACAGTGAATTATAAGTGAAATAATCTATCTGTAAACCATTTTTGGAAATATGACTTGTGTCGTGCACAAAGTAGATGTCTTAACCGACTTGCCAAAACTATAGTTTTATAACAAGAAATTTGTGGAGTGGCTGAAAAACAAGTGTTTTTACACTTCCGACTTCAACTGTATATACTGTATTCTATTCTACTGTATCTTAGTCTATGCCGCTCTGACATAGCTCGTCCAAATATTTATATATTCATAATTCCATTCCTTTACTTTAGATTGTGTTTAAACAATTTTTATTTTATTTAACTAGGAAAAGGCTACCAAAAGGCGAAAGGCCTCCTGTGGGGATGGTAGCTGGGATATTTATTTTTACAAAAATTAATTAAAATATAGGACAAAACAGACATCACGACAAGAGAGAAAACACAACACTACATAAAGAGAGACCTAAGACAACAACATAGCATGGCAGCAACACATGACAACACAGCATGGTAGCAACACAACATGACAACACAGCATGGTAGCAACACAATATGACAACAACATGGTAGCAACACAACATGGTGGTTGCACAAAACAGGGTACAAACATTATTGGGCACAGACAACAGCACAAAGGGCAAGAAGGTAGAGACAACAATACATCACGCGAAGCAGCCACAACTGTCAGTAAGTGTCCATGATTGAGTCTTTGAATGAAGAGATGGAGACTGTCCAGTTTGAGTGTTTGTTGCAGCTCGTTCCAGTCGCTAGCTGCAGCGAACTGAAAAGATGAGTGACCCAGGGGTGTATGTGCTTTGGAGACCTTTAACAGAATGTTACTGGCAGAACGGGTGTTGTATGTGGAGGATGAGGGCTGCAGTAGGTATCTCAGCTAGGGGGCAGTGAGGTAAAAGAGGGTTTTATAAATAAGCATCAACCAGTGGGTCTTGCGACGGGTAGACAGAGATGATCAGTTTACAAAGGAGTATAGAGTGCAGTGATGTGTCCTATAAGGAGCATTGGTGGATAATCTGATGGCCGAATGGTAAAGAACATCTAGCCTCTTGAGAGCACCCTTACCTGCTGATCTATAAATTACGTCTCTGTAATCTAGCATGGGCAGGATGGTCATCTGAATCAGGGTTAGTTTGGCAACTGGGGTGAAAGAGGAGGGATTACAATAGAGGAAACCAAGTCTAGATTTAACCTTAGCCTGCAGCTTTGATATGTTCTGAGAGAAGGACAGTGTACCGTCTAGCCATATTCCCAAGTACTTGTGTGAGATGACTACCTCAAACTCTAAACCCTCAGAGGTAGTAATCACACCTGTGGGGAGAGGGGCATTCTTCTTACCAAACCACATTAGCTTTGTTTTGGAGGTGTTCAGAACAAGGTTAAGGGCAGAGAAAGCTTGTTGGACACTCAGAAAGCTTTGTTGTAGAACGTTTAACACAAAATCCAAGAAGGGGCCAGCTTAGTATAAGACTTATCATCTGCATATAAATGGATGAGAGAGCTTCCTACTGCCTGAGCTATGCTGTTGATGGAAAGTGAGAAGAGTGTGGGGCCTAGGATCGAGCCTTGGACTACACCCTTGTTGCTGCATTGTTGGAGCTAGAAACACAAGAATTTTGCTAAAATCATCTACTAAGCATGTGATGATTTGATTTTATCCCACCTCATAGACTTAACCATGATCCCACCTCGTACACTTCATAACCTGCCTCACCTATTATCTCCTCAATCTCTCCTAGAGATATTTGCCTTCTCCCCCCCCCTCTCTCTCTCTGTGTGTCTCTCTGTCTCTCTGTCTCTTTCTCTCTCTCTGTCTCTCTGTCTCTCTCTCTCTCTCTCTTTCTCTCTCTCTGTCTCTCTGTCTCTCTCTCTATCCCTCCCTCAGTCGGTCCGTTGCGTTCGGTCTATCCATTTCTCTCTCCTGTACCTATCCCCTCTCCCCTACCTTCCCTTCTCTCTCTCTTTCCCTTCACATGTCCCACCCTCCCTCCTTTTCTCCATCCTTCCATCACCCTCTGTCTCCTGAGCAGCTGCTCCACTTCACAGCTATTTAACAGCTGTTTTGCATATATTTCCCTTCATAAATGCAGTTCTCTCTCTCTCTCTCTCTCTCTCTCTCTCTCTCTCTCTCTCTCTCTCCTTCCTACCTACCTACCTACCTACCTACCTCCCTCCCTCCCCCTTTCCTTCCTGTTGAAGCATAGAATAAGATATTCCACACACAGTAAGATTATCTCTCACTCTCTCTCTTCTCCGACTGAACAAAATGCTTCCTTCAGTTCTGTTCGTGAAATCCCCTCGTTGCTGGAAGACACACGCACACACATACAAACACACAAACAAACACTGCTCAGAGCCCCCCCCCTCTCCCTTTGTAAAAACAAAAAGTAGCAAGCCTCTGAAGGAGGCACTGAGAGGAGTGAAGAATAAAAGAAAGAGAAAAGGGGGGATGTTCAGCCCACCATCACCACCGCTTTCATTTCTCCTCTCTTTCACAAAGACACACACACACGTTCCACCAATTCGGTGCCTTTTGAGAAGTGTAACTTCGTTTAAAAAAAAATGATTTCACCTCATTCTATCATAAAGGGCACATTTTCAACTTCATAAAAAACATGTTTTCCCCTAAATTACTATAGTAAGTAACAATTAAGTGCCAAATAAAGTGAGGGTTGACTGTAACAGGGTTGACGAGTTCTTCTTAAATCAGCCATGAATCCTCTTGTTACAGGGGGAATGGAAGCTTGTTGTGTGTAACCGGGGGTTGGCAATTGAATGCAAGCTTCACACACTTGTTTTACATTGTTAAACATTTCTAGCCTGTCTATCTATGGTAACAGGGTTGATGTGTGATGCTCGACCGCTCAGTTTTCCACCACAAAACAACATGTCCAAAAAGAGTAGAACCAGCTCACCTGCTTTTACATTATGATTTGAACTATTAGATGTTCGATGTTTCTTTTTAGAAAAACATTTTAAAAGGAATAGTTTCACCATATTAAAACAATAGTTCAAGGGTTTGAACTTAAAACGGGTGACAGATACACATGAATCACTAATCACATTGCATAAATAATCATCTTCAGAAAGGACTTTAGAAAGCAACAACATAACTTTACCATGATGGTGAAACTTGGAGTAGGTTTGGGGATTCAGTGGGTTAACATCTTCCTAGAAGTGACACAGGGTTGACAGAGGGACACGTCAAAATGCTGAATTTTGGCACATTAGCAAGACTTTATTCATGTAAAAAAAAAAAATATTTATTGAATTCTCCATGTGGTCTATATAAAAGGGCACTTAACTTAATATAACAGGCTTTTAAAATTCAATATTGGCGCACAATTTCTACTTAAAATATCAAAGGCACTGATTTCATGGAATGACCCAAAGTGAAAAAGAGAGAGAGAAAAGCATCTGCATAGTAGGACCTGCCATAGAACAGGGACAGGAAAAAGTATGTGTGTGTGTTTGTTTGCTTGTGTGCATGGGTTTGTGTGCCTGCCCACAGAGAATAGCAACCAAGATGATTAATGGTGTAGCTGTGCAGGCAGACACTCTCTGGGGTTCTAACCTTCTCTACTCCGCTTTGACCTTCTACACACAGGAATCACAGTGTGTGTGTGTGTGTGTGTGTGTGTGTGTGTGTGTGTGTGTGTGTGTGTGTGTGTGTGTGTGTGTGTGCAGTCGTTTAAGAGGTGTGTAACTGAGGCCACTATAATGTGTAGATCTACAGTGGTAATAATAACAGTAACAGTTTTACTGCTGCTGGAGACCCAGTCATCAGTCTACTTCACCCATAAACCCCCCCTCATAAACCTGTCTCACACACATACACACTAACACACTGACAAGCACACACAAGGATATGCACACATATGTATGAGGGGTGAAATGGGGACTAAATCGAGTCTAATGTAGCTGCTGATACGTCTCACCAAGTCATGTGTAACTTAGCGCCTAAGAAACCGTCTTGAATTAACCTGGACTGTTAATGAAGACACATTTATTTTTCTTAGGCTTTCACACGCATGTTCACGTGTTCATTCACACGTGCATTCACACATTGACACGTGTGAATGTGTCAATGGATCTGTCAACACACGGTTGAAAGCACCTTTGAACACACATGTGAAAGCGATTCAATGAAAACATATTTCTGCAAGAATTTTCTCTGCCTTGCGCCTCATGTCCTAGTTATCAGGGGATGATTATAATAGAGGGCATTTTTCATGCTGTGGGCAGGAGCAGTTGGTCAGGCAGACAACTTCAGAATATAAAGAAATGTTGGTCCCATCTTTCTATTCTCTGGTCATTATATTCTAGGCTATAAAATACCCTTTGTTGCATTATTCACAGATAAGTCCTGCTTGCTCAACTTCATTGTTCATTCATTCCTCTCCTCTCGGACCACGTGTGTTTGTGTGTGGTGTGCTGAATGGAGGCTGCTTGCACGCTGAAACAGCGAGTGCAAGGCGAGCTGATTAATAATTACTATATAATAAAGGCATTTAGACTTCTTTTTGTTAGAATGGGATTTCTTTGGAGAACAAGTTTAATTTAACCGCTCTACAAAAGCAACAAAGGCAACAACATCATTGTTTTTTAAATAATGAAAGCATATATGCCTATAGGTTTGCTGCATGCAAAGACCAATTGAACCACTATTTTTATATAACCAGGTTAATTATTTATTATTTAACCTTGGTATTTCACCTTTATTCAACCAGATCGGTCTAATTGAGATATAAAACAATATCATCATGCAATAGATAGAGCAAAACAGTTCATCTCATGCAGGCAACCATAGGCAACAGAAATAAACCACGGGTGATTTTCACTGCTTGCCGGCTGCAAACACAACGGCTCTTGTTTCATTAAGCTATATTTTTTATTTCCATGATAGTGTACAACTTTGTTCCTTAAAATTAAAGGCCTACAAAACAATAGATCTCAAACAACACCTAGCATAGCCTAAAGTTGCTCCCAACATGATTTTTATCATAGCAACGTTTTTGACCTCCAAGTTGCAGCTGCTGAAGGTGCTGGAGGAAACTGCATGAGAGCAGATTATGCAGGCAAACCGAAGAGCTCATTATGTCTTAGGGCCTTGAGAGCGGAGCCGGAGCCGTAGGTCCCCCCACTGCTGAAGAGCCAGGACCCTCACAGCCAAAGAGACCAACAGTCTCAACTGGGAGGATGGAGCAGATACCATTACGCCTGAGTCAAGACCATGGGAAAACTAAATCAACTAAATCAAATCAAAATCAAATCAAATTTATTTATATAGCCCTTCGTACATCAGCTGATATCAAAATAATATGTGGCAGTCAAACTCTACTTCAGTTTAACATGCAGACCCAGCGCTGTTCTGTTGTGGTGGCAGGCAGACATTTCAGTTCTCTGCACTCAGCAACCTTGCCAGCCACGTAGTCAGCATCCTGGCTTCCAGTGCCCCCTCCGAGCGGGCGTTCAGTGTGTGTGGCCCAATTTTGGAATAGAGACACTCCATGCTCAAGCCCTCCTCTGTGAGCAACATCCTCTTTCTTCACAGGCATTTAAAGTGATGGATAAAAGGACTATGGACTGCATTTGTTTCATTTTGACCATTTCTTCTTTGCCAAGATAATCCATCCACCTGACAGGTGTGGCATATCAAGAAGCTGATTAAACAGCATGATCATTACGCAGGTGCACCTTGTGCTGGGGACTATAAAAGGCCACTTTAAAATGTGCAGTTTTGTCACAGAACACAATGCCATATATGTCTCAAGTTTGAGGGAGTGTGCAATTGGCATGCTGGCTGCAGATATGGCCACCAGAGCTGTTGCCAGAGAATGTAATGTTAATTTCTCTACCATAAGCTGCCTCCATTTGTCGTTTTTGATCATTTGGCAGCATGTCCAACCGGCCTCACAACTGGCCTCACAACCGCAAACCAGCCCAGAACCTCCACATCTGGCTTCTTCACCTGTGGGATTGTTTGAGGAGGGGGGGGCTGGTGCTGAGGACTATTTCTGTCTGTAATAAAGCCCTTTTGTGGAGAGAAATTCATTCTGATTGGCTGGGCCTGGCTCCCAAGTGGATGGCCCTATGCCCCCCAAGGCCCACCCATAGCTGCACCCCTGCCCAGTCATGTGAAATCCATAGATTAGGGCCTAATGGATGTATTTCAATTGACTGATTTTCTTACAGTATATGAACTGTAACGCAGTAAAATCTTTGAAATTGTTGCATGTTGCGTTTATAGAAGGTATTGGTAGGCTATGATAAATTCTGTGACCACCCCCTAATGCTTTGAGTAATGAATGCCTGGCTAATATGTAGTTGACAGGTATGTGTAAAATATGTAACCATAAATGAAAACATACAGTATTTCTGCTATAATAATTTGTGTTTTTCATGTTCAAGTTATCAGGGGTAGTTTAGGTCCATAGTGCTGAATTGACAGAAACGCTGTCAGCCAACTGTCATTGTTCTTTTTATTATTACATTTTTGTATTACTTTCTGGGTGGGAGGGGTGTAATTCTTACTGTTTGTGCACCACTGGTTACGCTTCACAAGTTTGAATAGGTTAATAAACAATTATTCTTATATTCATTCAACAGTAGCATAATCTGCATGGAAGCCTCCATGTGTCTTGCTAATCGTTCATCTTTTTCAGAAAAGTTAGGCTTATACAATAACTCTAAATATTATTTATACATCTTTATTTATCGACATAGTGAATAGACATTTCTCCTCCATGCATTTTTGTGGAACAGTTACATTTCAATATCAGCATTTTGAATGCTGGCACAATACATCTCTGGCACACGGAGGGATATGTTCAAATCATCATGCTAGGACACACAAAATGGCCACAAAATCCATCCCCCTCACCAGTATCTACAGCAGGAGATGTATGAAGTCACTCATCAACTAATCTCTTTGCAACGTGTCAATTCAGCCATTTAGGCTATGAATTTATCCCCACCCCGTCACTCACATCACATCCCACCAGAGATACTTCTCGCAGTTCATTTCCAATGCTGCAGCCTACTCTGCTTTTCTCCTCTAATATTTGTTTTAAAAATGTCTCTAAATAAGTGAGAAAAAAAACGGTATTGCTATTCCTGTGACTCGCATTGAGCTATAGGCTACTCGTTCAGTACAAAGCTATTAAGAATAGAGAGAGAGAAGAGGGGAAGCAAGAGAGGCCAGTGGAGCTGATGCCGAGCAGAGATGTGTGAATTGTGCAAGATGGGAACAGTGAAGACAGAGACACAGTATGTGTTAATGAGAAATGAATCATATATTCATCTATCATTCACAGGACTATGCTGCCATACCACCTGAACATGTGCTATGCAAGACAGAGACAAGAAATATCCACCGGTGACAAATTCAAATCGGTCTATCATATACACAAATGTAAATGTGGTGTCAGCAATCAGCATAACCACACTAAAACGTTGAATGGTTGTACAGTTCATCTTCATCATATGTCTAGTAATTGCATAGATGTCTCACTATCCACCTTCAACCATTCCTTGTCAATTCATTTGATAGGCGACATTGTTTTCGCATGATCCTATAGGCCTATATAGGTTATTAATAGCTGACATTCTTAGGAAAGGAGAAATGTGATTTGTTGTTGTGCGTTTGAGGTGCGCTGGTAGCTTTGATTAATGGGTCCTTTTGACAGGTGTGAGTGTGTGAGATTGCTAATTCTTTCAATATCTGTTCACGTTTCCTAAAGAAAATTCATCCGTTTCTGTTGTTGCTTTGAGATAAGACTGTCGCGTTATCAAATCAAATCAGATCAAATCAAATGTATTTATATAGCCCTTCGTACATCAGCTGATATCTCAAAGTGCTGTACAGAAACCCAGCCTAAAACCCCAAACAGCAAGCAATGCAGGTGTAGAAGCACGCCGTTATCTATTTGGCTGAGCGCTTGGCCGCTGGTCATGGTCCTGATATTGTCACTCCCGCCACGGAGACGCACAAAACAGCCCAGCGTTTCATCTGGATAACACAAGTTAGCCTATTTCTGTCTCTATTTTACCTGGGCTTCTGCCAATTAGTTACAACATGCCACTCCTGTGTTCTGAAGTCATTTTCCGAGCACAGTTGGTTAAAGACGTTCTTGCCCTGGGCTCCATAGTTGGTTAGTCCGGACCAAATAAATGGCTCTGGTCCGGTGAATATCGGAACAATGTTAATGCTTTGCTTATTGGTTATGTGCTGCATTGGCATGAACATTAACATGTTAGTGGAAGATTCAATGCATATATTTTATATACAGTGCATTCAGAAAGTATTCAGACCCCTTGACTTTTTCCACATTCTGTTACGTTGCAGCCTTATTCTAAAATTGATGAAATAGTTATTTTTTCCGATCAACACACAAAACCCCACAATGACAAAGCAAAAACAGCTTTTTAAACAAGCAGTGTATCAAGAAGCAGTACGGCTTGGCAGGGTCATGTTTCGGAGGACACATGGCTCTCAACCTTTGCCTCTCCCGAGTCCGTACCGGAGTGGCAGCGATGGGATAAGACTGTAATTACCATTTAGATATAATTTTTAAAAAAAACAGAAATACTGTATATATCCACTACCATTCAAAAGTTTGGGGTCACTTAGAAATGTCCTTGTTTTTGAAAGAAAAGCTCATCTTTTGTCCATTAAAATAACATCAAATTGATTAGAAATACAGTGTAGACATTGTTATTAATGTAGTAAATGACGATTGTAGTTGAAAACGGCAGGTTTTGTATGGGATATCTACATAGGTGTACAGAGGCCCATTATCAGCAACCATTACTCCTGTGTTCCAATGGCACGCTGTGTTAGGTATAATTTTAAAAGGCTAATTTATCATTAGAAAACCCTTCAGCAATTATGTTAGCACAGCTGAAAACTGTTGTTCTGATTAAAGAAGCAATAAAACTGGCCTTCTTTAGACTAGTTGAGTATCTGGAGCATCAGCATTTGTGGGTTCGATTACAGGCTCAAAATGGCCAGAAACAAATAACTTTCTTGTGAAACTCGTCAGTCTGTTCTTGTTCTGAGAAATGAAGGCTATTCCATGCGAGAAATTGCCAAGAAACTGAAGATCTCGTACAATGCTGTGTACTACTCCCTTCACAGAACAGGGCAAACTGTCTCTAACCAGAATAGAAAGAGGAGTGGGAGGCCCCTGTGCACAACTGAGCAAGAGGACAAGTACATTAGAGTGTCTAGTTTGAGAAACAGACCCTTCACAAGACCTCAACTGGCAGCTTCATTACATAGTACCCGCAAAACACATGCTGGCCTTCTAGGCAGAGTTGAAAAAAAAAGCCAAATCTCAGACTGGCCAATAAAAAGAAAAGATTAAGATGGGCAAAAGAACACAGACACTGGACATAGGAACTCTGCCTAGAAGACCAGCATCCCGGAGTCACCTCTTCACTGTTGACATTGAGACTGGTGTTTGGAATCAATCTTTGTTTCATCAGACCAGAGAATCATGCTTTTCATGATCTGAGCCTTTCTCCTCCGATTTCTCAGTTTGGCCAGGCGGCCAGCTCTAGGAACAGTCTTAGTGGTTCAAAACTTCTTACATTTAAGAATTATGGAGGCCATTGTGTTCTTGGGGACCTCCTATGATGCAGAATTGCCTTTTGGTACCCTTCCCCAGATCTGTGCCTCGACACAATCCTGTCTCAGAGCTCTAAGGACAATTCCTTCGACCTCGTGGCTTGGTTTTTGCTCTGACGTCAACTGTGGGACCTTATAGAGACAGGTGTGTGCCTTTCCAAATCATGTCCCATCAATTGAATTTGTAGAAACATCTCAAGGATGATCATTGAAAGCAGGATGCACCTGAGCTCAAAGTGTCATAGAAAAGTGTCTGAATACTTATGTAAATAATATTTTATTCTGTTATTTATTTTTTATACATTTGCAAACATTGTTATTTAAAAAAACATTTTTCTCCCCAATTTCGATCTTGTCTCATCACTGCAACTCCCCAATGGGTTCAGGAGGCGAAGGTCGAATCATGCGTCCTCCGAAACATGACCCGCCAAACCACGCTTCTTAACACCTGCCGCCACATCAATGTGTCGGAGGAAACTGGTCAGGTCGCAGCTGTAAATGAGAACTTGTTTTCAACTGGCCTACCTGGTTAAATAAAGGTGAAATAAAATAAAAATACTATTCAACTGACGACAAGGTCAGCCTGCAGGTGCCCAGCCCACTACAAGCAGTCGCTAGAGCACAATGAGCCAAGTAATCCCCACCCGTCCAAACCCTCCCCAACCTGGGCCAATTGAGCGCTGCCCGATCACAGCCGGTTGTGATACAGCCCGGGATTGAACCCGGGTCTCTAGTGATGACTATAGCACTATGATGCAGTGCCTTAGACCACCTTGCCACTAGGGAGGCCCCTGCAAACATTTCTAAAACCTGTTTTGGCTTTGTTATTATGGGTATTGCATGTACATTTATGAAGAAAATGTTTTATTTAATGCATTTTAGAATATGGCTGTAACGTAGCAAAATGTGGAAAAAGTACAGGGGTACTTTCCCAATGCACTGTATCTATAAATAAGGCATCAAAAAGAGTGGCCCCCTTGGGAAAAATATTCTCCCAAGCTGATCATAGTCTGGCAACAGCTCTGAGGCTAGGGAACTACAAAGGCCAAATTATAAATGTGCTAAAAATATTACATTATTATTGCAAAATACACAGTTTAATGTATAAAAACAACTGGTAGGCTTGGCTACCAACAGCCCTAATTTATTATTATTTTTTTTACTAGGCAAGTCAGTTAAGAATAAATTCTTATTTTCAATGACGGCCTAGGAACAGAGGGTTAACTGCCTGTTCAGGGGCAGAACGACAGATTTGTACCTTGTCAGCTTGGGGATTTGAACTTGCAACCTTTCAGTTACTAGTCCAATGCTCTAACCACTAGGCTACCCTGCCGCCCCCTAAACATTATTGAATGATCAGTCCAGAATAAGATAAGACAAAATCCTGCTGCGCACACACACACACATACGCACACACGCACACACATACACACACATCCTGCTGCGCACACACACGCACACATACGCACACATGCACACACGCACACACATACACACACACACACCTTCACTTTTTTTCAATTTTTCATTTATTGAAATTGTAAAAAATTCTACATAAAAATATACAAATAATGACATGTTCACGCATTCATGTGTGTAACTATAATAATACATTTTTTAAATCATTGAAATATGCGTTCAGGCTTTCACGAGTTCAACATGGTTTTACAGTTTTTTCCAACTGCTTACACACGTTTTCAAAACTGTCTCCTTTTCTTCAAAACTCTACACACAATTCCCAAAACTGCACACACAAAATGCAAAATGCCGAGGGGTAACAAGTACACTGTAAACACCAATGCAATGTAGAAACAGAAAATATTTATTAGGCCAAACATTACAGTTGTATACAGTAGCATACAACAAAACCATAAACATATGTAAACCAAAAGTATATTCTTTAGAATACAGTAAAGAACACAATTGTGTGTGTGGGGTCCCGGGGGGGGGGGGGTAGTCCAGGAATTGGTGGGGGGGACAGTCACCAGTGCTAAGCTACGCTTCATCTCTTCTCCGGCCTGGGTCTGGCCACAATACAATACAATACAAGATACGTTTTCTCTTGCCAAACATCGAGGGAAGTATCTCCTAGCATGGCGTATCCAACCTTGGACAGAGGCACCCTCTATGTCCCCACATGCGTCCTCCATTGCCTGGAGAAGCGGCATGCGGGCATAGGGTTGGAGATCATACACTTTCCAGCGCCAGGCTGAGAAGAATTCCTCTATGGGATTTAGAAAAGGTGAATATGGGGGGAGGTACAAAACTACAAATTGTGGATGGGTGGCAAACCAGTTTTGGACCAGAACAGCCCCGTGAAAACTAACATTGTCCCATAAAAACAACAAACCAAGCAGGCTCCTGATCTGGATCAGGGACAAGCATTGTGTAAATTGCATCCAGAAAAGTCAGCATATGGCCGGTGTTGTACGGACCCAGTGTGACATTGTGATGGAGGACCCCGTTTTGAGTGATGGCAGCACACAGTTATATTACCCCCACGCTGTCCAGGGACATTGGTAATTGCCCTCTGTCCTATTACATTTGCCTGGTATTGGTGAAGTTGTAGCCAACCTCCTCCACATAAATAAATTCATGGCGAATTACATGGGCATCCAGCTCCAATACTCTCTGTAACAGACAAAAGGATATACAGATGAGTAAATATGGTATGTCTGAAGTACTGGAAGTAGTGTTGCATACATACCTCTACAAAGTCATGTCGCATATTCTTGACTCTGTCAGAGTTTCTCTCAAATGGCACCTTGTAAAGTTGTTTCATCGTCACTCGGTGCCGTTGGGGGATGCGTTGTATGGTCGACAGGCTTACAGTATTGATGTTGTTACTGTAAATATGGTGTCATTCTTCAAGATATGCTCTCTTATCTCCCGAATCCTAATTGCATTGCTGGCCAAAACCATATTTATAATGACAGTTTCTTGTACATCTGTAAACAACTGTCCTCGTCATCCAATATGTCTTTGCCTTTCCACTCTGGACAGAATTCAAACACAGTATGTGTTCAGCATAGGAACTGTAAACAATGTACAAAAAAATGTAGTACAGCATGATAACCAACCTCATTCATTGCAGTGCAGTGCAGTGCAGTAAATGGATGGCTATAGTTGCATACCTGTTCTCATTTCTGAAGGTTCGAAGTATGGACGCCACTGTAAATCGACTCAAGTTGGGCTGGACTCTCAGTCCAGCCTCTCTCGTGGTCAAACTGTGGTTGATCACATGATCAACAAGTGTTGCCCTAATCTCATCATAGATGGCTCTCCTTCCTTCTCTTCTTTGCCCCCGTCCTCTTCTTCCTCTTCCTCTCCCTCCTACTCCTCTTGCTCTCTGTCCATTGTTGGCATCCATTGTTCAAAATAGGTAATCTGACCTTTGACCTATTTATGGGCCTATACTACAGTAAAGCAGTGATTGGTAAGTGATCAGTTAAGCTATTAGTGTTTGCACATGTGAGGAGTGTGTGTGTGACCTGGTGAATAATTGTAGCATTTTGATTGGTGGTGTTTGGAAAAGGAAAGCAAGTCACTTCCTGTTAGATTTTTGTGTTTTAGGTAGAGAATTGTGTGTAGTGTTTTGAAAAAAGTGTTTTATGCAATTGATAACTGAGTCAAAGGCTGAGAAATAGCTTATGGTTTTGGATATTTGGTGTGTAGTTTTGCACTTTGAGTGAGAGGTTTCAAAAATTGTGTGACATGAAAAGATTTTGTGTGTAAGCAGTTGGAAAAAAACTGTAGTAAGATGTTCAGTCACCCCCTTCGGTTCATTTATGGCCTTTATCACCCCTCATACATACGGACATGCACAAATATGGACACACACACAGTAACCTAGCCCACAGCAGGGGAGGAAAATACACTACATCATTGATTTGTATAAATTACATCAAGCACTGTCACAAAAGCTCTCTATTTTTCTTTCTCTCTCTAATCTGACTTTATTTCTGTCCATTATCTATTCCTCTCCTTTTCCTCCTTTCTCTGTTTTTCAGTCATCATTCAACACTGGCAGCTGCGACATGTTGTGAGAGACAGAGACAAAAAAAGAGAGATGGAGGAAAGACAGACAGAGAGAAAGGGAGAGGAAAGAGACAGAGAGAGAGTAGTGTGACCTTTAGAGAGAGATGAAAGAAAACAAGAAAGGGATGTCATGTTAGGCTGTTGAGATGCAGTCTAACTAAGCCAGCCAAGAACAGAGAAATGCCTGAGCCACTGTAACAATTACTAAGGGAAACCATGCAGAGAGAGAGCGAGAGAGAGAGAGAGGTGCTTGTGCTGTCTATCTTCAGCCAACACACACACTGCCACACGCACTGCTGTTAGATGAGCTATAATCCTGTTTATTACCCTGCCTCCACCCCCCACCCCCAGGGAGGAGAAAGGGGAGGAGTGGGTGTGTTTGCTCTGCTTTTGAAGTGTACTGTTCGTGTCCTATATAGAGAGAATTACCTTTCTTTGTTTGCGTGAAAGGGTTACTTACCCCTGCCATCTGTGTAGCAGATACAGTGGCAGTGTCACACACACTCATTCACATACAGGCACACGCACACACACATACACACATATAGAGATAGAGGGAACGAAGGAGTGTGGGTGAGATGAAGGAGGGAGAGAGATGGAGAACATTGATCCCTGTATTATATAGTCTTCATACACCTAGAGGTTTCTGCATGACAACAGCAGAACATTAGAGAGATCTATTCTATTCTCTTCACCTCCTCTCTCCCTTTCCCTTCCTCTCTCATCTCGTCTCCTTTCTCTATCCCCCTCCCTCCCCATGTCCTTTCCTTCTTCCCTTCCCTACCTACTTCCCCCTCTCCCTTCCTCTTTCCCTCCCCTTCTGTCTCATCCTCTCTCACTTCTCCTCCCTTTCCCCCTGTTCACCCCCCCCCCCTGCTCCATCCCACTCTTCCTCCTCCTCTCCAGATGGGAGGTAGATGTAGAGGAGCAGCTTGTTATGTTCAGGCCAATTAGTGTGATTCATTATCATCTCCTACTAAACCACATGATCTCCTATACCTGGCCACGGCCAATTACAGCCAGGCTCATTATGCAGATTATGCAAATGAAGTCAGAAGCGGAAAGATGTGGTGAGAGATCACACATGAGCGTGCTCACACAAACACACACACACACACACACACTGCAAACCTGCACACCGACACACATTGTGTAAGGGCGTACTCCCGAGTGTGTAAGTAGAACAGTAACCTCCTGCATGCTGTGGCCAGGTGGCAGCCAGAGACATGCCCGAGGCCACTCAACAGGCTGAATATTGAAGCAACATGGTGTGTGTGTGTGTGTGTTTGTTTTTATGTGTATCATTTTGTTTCAAATAGAATAAAAATGTATTTGTCACATGGGCCAAAGACAACAAGTGTAGACTTTACTGTGAAATGCTTACTTACAAGCCTTTCCTCAACAATACAGAGTAAATGAGTATGAAAAATGTGTAAAAATAAATTGTAACACAATATAATAACAATAACGAGGCTATATAAAAGGAGTACCAGTACCGAGTCAATGTGCAGGGGTACGAGGTAGTTGAGGTAATATGTACATGTAGGTAGGGGTAAAAGTGACTAGGCAATTAGGATAGATAGTGTGAAAGTGTGCAAATGTGATTGTCTGTGTGCTTTGTGTGTGTGGGTAGAGTCCAGTGAATGTGCAAGAAAGTCTGTGGAATTAAAAAGGGGGTCAATGTAAATAGTCTGGGGGCCATTTGATTAACTGTTCAGCAGTCTAATGGCTTGGGGGTAGAAGCTGTTCAGGAGCTTTTTGGTCCCAGACTTGGCGCTCCGGTACCGCTTGCCGTGCGGTAGCAGAGAGAACAGTCTATGACTTGGGTGGGTGGAGTCGATTTTTAGGGCCTTTCTCAATCACAACCTGGTATGGAGGTCCTGGATGGCAGGGAGCTCGGCCCCGGTGATGTTTTGTGTGCAACCTCAGTTGGCGTTGCTGTTGACTAAGTTAAGGTAAACACCCCAAGCAGGGGATGGAAGAGAGAGTGAGAGTGTGTGCGTGCATTTGTGTGTGTGTTTGTGCGTGTGTGTGCTGAGTGAAAGTGCAGTTAATTAGCAGCTCGTTAGAGACAGAAGTTCCTTTGACCAATTAGGGCTGCTGATTGGATGTTTGTTTTCCGGCCCCAAGACCTTACCGAAACACACTTGTTTATCCCTCCCCCTTTATTATCCCTCCCCCTCTTCTGTTCATCCCCCTCTTCTGTTCATCCCCCTCTTCCTCTTCTGTTCACCCCCTCTTCTGGTTCATCCCTCTCTTTCTGTTCATCCCCCTCTTCTGTTCATCCCTCTCTTCTGTTCATCCCCCTCTTCTGTTCCCTCTCTTCTGTTCATCCCTCTCTTCTGTTCATCCCTCTCTTCTGTTCATCCCTCTCTTCTGTTCATCCCTCTCTTCTGTTCATCCCTCTCTTCTGTTCATCCCCCTCTTCTGTTCATCCCTCTCTTCTTCTGTTCATCCCTCTCTTCTGTTCATCCCTCTCTTCTGTTCATCCCCCTCTTCTGTTCATCCCCCTCTTCTGTTCATCCCCCTCTTCTGTTCATCCCCCTCTTCTGTTCATCCCCCTCTTCTGTTCATCCCTCTCTTCTGTTCATCCCTCTCTTTCTGTTCATCCCCCTCTTCTGTTCATCCCCCTCTTCTGTTCATCCCTGTTCATCCCCTTCTTCTGTTCATCCCCCTCTTCTGTTCATCCCCTCTTCTGTTCATCCCTCTCTTCTGTTCATCCCTCTCTTCTGTTCATCCCTCTCTTCTGTTCATCCCTTCATCCCCTCTTCTGTTCATCCCTCTCTTCTGTTCATCCCCTCTTCTGTTCATCCCTCTCTTCTGTTCATCCCTCTCTTCTGTTCATCCCCCTCTTCTGTTCATCCCTCTTCTGTCTGTTCATCCCTCTCTTCTGTTCATCCCTCTCTTCTGTTCATCCCCCTCTTCTGTTCATCCCTCTCTTCTGTTCATCCCTCTCTTCTGTTCATCCCCCTCTTCTGTTCATCCCCCTCTTCTGTTCATCCCCCTCTTCTGTTCATCCCTCTCTTCTGTTCATCCCTCTCTTCTGTTCATCCTTCTTTCCATCTCTGAAGGATAGAGAGGGTGAGGATTCTTTATTTTTCTTATTTATGTTGTTTCATTTTCTTCTTGGCGAGAGACAGTGTCCTGTTCTTACATGATTGGGGAGCAGTGTTTAGGTGTGTGTGTTTTCTGTACACAAAAACTGTTGACATAAAGCTGTTGACATTAAGCTGTTGACATTAAGCTGTTGTCATGGTCTCCCATATAAGCACTGGTTGGCTGCTAGTTAGCGCTGGCACGCACTGGCCTCACTGTCAGGAAGCACTTATTGCTAAGTGACATATTGTGTCACTGGTGGCATTAACAGCAAGATAACCCATTGTGTGTGTGTGTGTGTGTGACATCACCCATTAATCAAAGCTCTTGGTGTCCTTGTAGCTCTCACACGTCATAGAAATCACTGCAGAGGTCAAGTCATACACAGTCGACCAGCTCCTAGAAATGCCACAACAGCTAATAAATATGGCTGACTAACACATACATCAACCACGCTGTTTTTTAACCTTATTGACTCATGATCAATTATCTAAGGTGTATGTGTGTGCGTATGTGAATGAGTGAGAGAGAGTGTGTTTGGAACAGTCAAACCACCACCACTGGATATAGTGTGTAAAGGTCACATAGAGCTCTGGGATGATTGACCGAGGAGAGTACCCTCTGTGCACACATATCTCCTCTCCTTTCCTCTCCTCTCTTTATCTTCTCTTCACCTCTCCTGTCCTCTTTTCCTCTCCCCCCACCCCACCCTGTTGTCCAATAATCATTGTAGAGCTACTGTAGATGTGGCTGACACACTGTCTCCACGGCAACCACACTTAGACCAGGAGGGGGGCTGGGAGACCATTAACTCTGTGGACAAGGAGAGAAACACACACACAGACACGCACAGAGAAACACACACGCAGACAAAAAAAACGCAGGCGGCATACACACACACCAAAGGGAAAAGTGTAGAAACGTACTAAACAGAAAAAAGGAGGATGAAAGAGAGAGAGGAGAGGGGGGAGTTTTTATCCTGAGGAGGAAGAGGAATTGTCTCATCTCTCTCCACCTATCCCCCATCCATCTCTATGGATAACCCCCACACAGCAGACAGACACAGAAGACACACACACACACAATGACAAAGCATCACATAATCACTTTGGTTCAATCATTTATGAAAGCAGATGTATAATTCAATAACCAGCATGAAAGATTCAGGAGGTAATGAGCATTGATTAAAAATGTTTAATCTTGCTCTACCCTCCCTCACTCCCTCAATTGAGGTCTTACCTGGTAGAATTGTGGAGTTTTTAACCCAAACAAAGTTCTCAATCACTCATCTGTAGACAATGCTATGAAAGATCCTCCAGGAAAGGTGGGAAGAGGGGGGACTCTGGCTGTTTGTGGGGAGCCATGTGGGGGGTGAGTTATTAGACTGGTCTCTGCTCTGTCTTGAAGCCTGGAGGTGGGCATGTGTTACCCCCCCCGACTGCTCTCACACAGAGGGAGATAGATATCAGACAAGCAGAAGAATGAGGGATCATGAAAACAGATGAAAAGAGAGAGGGTTACTCTGCCATACTAGGCTGAGAATGAGTGTGTGTGTGTCATCCTGTCATCCTATGTTCATGGGATCCTCAGAGAGAGAGAGAGAGCGAGAAAGACAAAGAGAAAAGCTGATTTGTTCCACTTTCCTCCTCTCTTCTTTTAATTCTCAGCTTTGCACTCCTTTTGCTTTTATTCTTCCATTAGACACGTCTTCTGTTTTTTAATCCTACATTCTCTTTCTGTTCTCCAACTTCGTCGGCCTCAACACCTATGTCCCATTCACTGCACTGCTCATCTGAACACTGAAGAGGAGAGAGAGAGTAGAGAGACGTGAAGAGAAGAGAAAAATTAGACAGATAAAGGAGAGAAAGGGTAGTGTTTTGTGAGAAGATAGAGAGGGAGCGAAGAGAGATGGGTGAGAGAATTTGAGACAAAGACTTCTAGAAGAAGAATTGAGCTGAACTGAATTGAGACGGGGAGGATGGAGAGAGGAGGATAATGTCGGACATTAACAGTAGATTGGACTGGTGCCTGACTGACAGCTGATTCATCACACCCTGGCTGATGGGGGGGGGGGGGGGGGTGAATAGGACTATTTACAAAAAAGGGCTGGAAAAAGATAGGCATAATATAGAGCGAGATACTTCCCCCACACGCTCATATACACACACACACTCCTCACGCACAGGCCTGCCATCAACCACAGCTGGGCTCGTCGACCTGAGGTTGCATCCTTATGGGCCAGAGGTCAACAGAGGTCAAGAGGTCAGCCACAGGCCAATGAACACGCCGCATGATCTGTGATGATTACAGGCAGCAGCCAATAACGATTGATGATCTCTGGCCTCATCACCGTGGATACGTGACGGAATGCTTTGGGATTATAGGATAATTCAATCTACCCCTGACACACAAACACACACACAATTACGATATTCCTCTCTCTCTCTCTCCTCCCTGTGAGGTCACTGACCCTCTCTCCGTCCTTCCCTACCATCTGTACATCTGTCGGTCCAAACGTGTGAGCAGAGCCACAGTCATACTGAGTGTGAAATAAGCCTGCTGTGTGTGTGTCTTTGGCCCCACTCTGTCGGTCCAGATGGTGGATCACTGCAGTGGCCAATGGCCATCTCACTCTTTCTCTTTCTCTCCTTCTCTCTCTATTTCCCTCCATCCCTCACCCTGTCAGTCAGTTGGAGTAGGTCCTGCCCTGTCACTGCCAGAATAACGTGACACGTCAACAACTCTCCCCAAGTGGCTTTTGAACTTAAACTCAGAACAGTGACCACTGATCTCTAACCCTTGATCTGAGCCTGTGACCTCTGACCTCTCCCATCTGTCCCTGGAGATACATTAATCACATCACTTCTCCCAGACATGGTAGAATGACACTGCAGGAACGGAATGATACAGAAACTCCTACACCACTAACACTAGCTCAAGGCCTCATTTATCTGCAGGATTTTGTTTTTCTAGCTCTATTTCATAGAACTCAATCAATGTCTATTTGTGTAAAGCCAAACATATTCTGACAGAAACTTCATGAGTAATAACATCAACAGTTTTTGTAGTCAGTCTGTCAGTCTGTCAGTCTGTCAGTCAGTAAGCCAGCCAGTTAGCTAGCCAGCCAGTCAGTCTAACCTGCGTTGGTCCTGATCCATTATTGAATGTGAAGATACTGTACTGTGCCTGTCAGTCATTCTTCTGACTTAATTCTCTAATTTCAGTTATTACCTGGGGGGTCTCATCCTGCAAGCTACTCTCAATTAATCAGCCAGCAGAACAGATGTCAGGGACAATGGAAAGATCTGGAAGCCTGGGGGTAGAGGGGTAGCTAAAGGAGAATGGATGAGGGGGAGGAAGGAAACATGGGGGAGGGTGGTTAGTGGGAGTAGGCGTGTGGGATAGAGTGATGGGGGATGGAGGGAAAGAGAGGGGAGGGTAAATGAAAAAGAAGGAGTTGGTTGGATGTTGTGTGTACTGTATACTGTAGAGGTGTATAGTGCCTGGGGAGGGTGGGGGCTGAACACACACACACACACAAGCAGACACACACCCGCCCCAATTCCACTGGGGTGCTAGCCTGACCTCTTTATCAACTTCCTCAGCATCTGTCTTAGGCGCTGCAGCTAATCGCTAATGAAGGAGGCAAGAATGTGTCGTGTCTGGCCTGTCATTACATGTGAAGACTGTATATTATCAAATCAATTTTCTAGGTTTAATTATTACGCGATTAAACTAATCATGTAAACATTAATGAACTAGGAAGTCGGAGCACCACGGGAAAATGTTTAGCGTTACAGGGTTATAATTTCCAGAATATAACTACCCAGATATTTTAATATCTTATCAATTAGTCTTCCATTATTGATTTTTAATTACCTCATCAGTTCTCAGTACTGAACATCGCAAACCCTTGGATATCTGCAGGAACCCTAGTTAAAATCATGAATCAGCGATATACAAAGTGGCTTAATTATTTATTTACTAATTAACTAAATAATCACACAGAATTACATAAACAAACAGTAGATATTGGTTACTAACAATGATAGAAAAGTCTGTAGTGGGCTAAGCCGAAATGACGGCTTTGAAAGACAAAGGAAAGGGGTGGGGACAGAGAAAGAGGGGGAAAGACTAAATGGATTCACTACACACAGTCTATAATTATATTCATTGAAATGCTAATCCTTTGCACATGAACGGCCGCTCATTCGAGAATAATTGCAATATATATATTTACGCCCGTATGCCGTTGTTGTCTGGCCGCGACCGGGAGGCCCGTGGCCACGACCGGGAGGTCCATGGGGCGACGCACAATTGGCCTAGCGTCGTCCGGGTTAGGGAGGGTTTGGCCGATAGGGATATCCTTGTCTCATCGCGCACCAGCGACTCCTGTGGCGGGCCGGGCACAGTGCGCGCTAATCAGGTCGCCAGGTGCACAGTGTTTCCTCCGACACATTGGTGCGGCTGGCTTCCGGGTTGGATGCGCGCTGTGTTAAAGAAGCAGTGCAGCTTGGTTGGGTTGTGATTCGGAGGACGCATTTCTTTCGACCTTCGTTTCTCCCGAGCCCGTACGGGAGTTGTAGCGATGAGACAAGATAGTAACTACTAACAATTGGATACCACGAAATTGGGGAGAAAAGGGGGTAAAACTTTTATTTATTTATTTAAAAGCATATATTGCTAGCTAGCTACCGACAACAAAACTTCCTACTCGTTTGTCATTACCCTTCTGTCCTGGTCTAGGCTGGCTGCTTGCTGGTCTCGCAATAATTTTTCTCGCCGTCCCCTCTTCAGTGTATTCAGCCTCAAATAAATAGGGCTGTATGTTCCTATGTAAAAGGATATCAAAAAGTGTTCTATCCCAGCTCCTTTTGAAAAGAGGAATCATCAGAATCAGCCATTAACCATGTTTCCATCCACAGTTTTATTGTGAGTAAAATCATAACATATAAAAATAAATCATGACAGCTGTGATGGAAACAAGAAGTTTCGGTACAATTTTTACATGCAGACAGATCATTTGTTTTTTCGACATGGTGGGATCTTTTAGTGTCTGTAAAATTAATAATGCAAGAAATATTGGTGGAAATGCCTTTATGCACAAATATTGATATAATAACCATCAAATCGAATTAAACTTGAAGTCAAACGATGAGTAGCCTAGTGGTTAGAGCGTTGCAAGATCAAATCCCTGAGCTGACAAGGTACAAAATCTGTCGTTCTGCCCCTAAACAAGGCAGTTAACCCATTGTTCATAGGCCTTCATTGAAAATAAGAATTTGTTCTTTAACTGACTTGCCTAGTTAAATAAAGGTAAAATAAATATTGTGTGTGGTCCACCCACTACGACTCGGGAAACCATGCAGTTTATTAGGCTACAGAGGAAATAACTTATGATGAACTGTTTTGTGACAAAACTATCGGTAACTATCGGTTGAAAATCCAATGGAAACATGTTGAACATTCTATTTTTATTCTGTACATGTAAACTTTATCGAAAACATATTTTGTGTGCACAACGTCCTCATTTAGGGATTTTTATCCATAACAAGTCAGTTTGGTGGATTCACACTACTGTTGGGAAAATGCACATATTTTGTTGTGTGTTTTTTAAAATATTCGCATGAAAATCTGTCGCCAATTGGATGAAAACCTAGCTAATTACTTAGCAGTCTCGGATAGACAGTGCACGGTAATAGACCTCCCGTGAACCTGTGAACTAGTTCTGCCCCGTTTTGAAAAGCCTGCCTTCTATGGAACGCCGTTTGGGTCTTAAAGCAATAGCCTTCGACTCATTTTTAAATCAGACAGCAGTCTCAATCAACCAATGATGTCAAAAATACAGCTATAGTGCATAGTTATGTCTGAAACACTCTCTCATCACTCATCGTTATGTAGGGAGACTTGAAAAACACCACAAATAGTGTCTAGTGGTGAAGTTTTCTTTTAAGTACCAATTTCAGTTCAATGACGGCTTTCTGCAAGGTAATACATTCTGACACAGCCTGGTCAACTGTGGGGGCAATAGCATACACCACAGTATAGTATCATCTGCATACAGGTGAAAGTTATTTTTTTTATTTTTTTATTTTTTTTACAACAAACCAATATTGTACAAATATTGAAAAGAACCAGGCAAAAATCGATCCTTATGGGACACCCTTTGTTATGTCCTGAAAACCAGATTTAACACCATCAGTAAATACAAACGGTCATTTCAAGTGATCCAAATAAATCATCTTCAAACCAGCTACACACAGTCTTGTCCAGGCCTTGTTGATGAAAGCATCTGAATAAGTAACGAATGATCCACAGGGTTGAAGACTTTAGATAAGTCCGTAAAAAAACCTCACACTGTTTATTCTTATCCAAACAATTTAGAACCTAATTTAAAACAAAATAACTAGCAGAGATGGTGCTATGACCTGGTCTGAGACTGACTGGTGTACATTTAGTATTGAAAAAATAATGTAAATCGAGTATTTACCTAGGATTGTAGAATTTTTGCTGGGCAAGAGAGTTTGGAAATGGGGCGATAATTATTTAGGTCACACGGATCACCACCTTTGTGAATGAGGAATATATGGGCCGCTTTCCAGACCCTGGGGATGGTACCATAAATGATATAAGGTAAAGAATATATGTTTAAGATTCTGCTATCAGAGGACCAGAAACCTGCATCAAGAAATGATCAAGCAAATCAGCCCCAGTTTTTTTACAATAAACATCACAAGTAGAGAGTTGTTGAAATGAAAACAAAGTTGCACTAGAAGTTGAACTTCCATCGGGCCGGTTACCGTAGAGGCTGGGAGTGGGGCAGGCAGTTGAATGGCTGACCAGGGTCAGTTAAACCACAATTTCTTTCAAATAAAAAGCCTGCCAAGATAAAATGTTGATTAAAAGCATCACTTATCTATTTTTTCTCAGTAATGATGCTTATGATGATGGCGCCGACAGAGATGGCCGTCTCGCTTTGCGCTCTTAGGAAACTATGCAGTATTTTGTTTTTTTTATATATTATTTCTTACATTGGTACCCCAGGACATCTTAAGTGTTATTATATACAGCCGGGAAGAACTATTGGATATAAGAGCAATGTCAACTTACCAACATTACGACCAGGAATATGACTTTCCCGAAGTGGATCCTCTGTTCAGACCACCACCCAGGATCTGATCCCAGTAGGCGACCCAAAACAACGGTGCCACAGAAGGGGCAGACGAAGCGGTCTACTGGTCAGGTTCCGTAGACGGGCACATCTCTTACAGCTCCCAAGTATATGACTCGCCAAAGTCCAGTCTCTTGACAACAAGGTAGACGGAATTCGAGCAAAGATTGCCTTCCAGAGAGACATCAGAGAATGTAACATTAAAATAAATGATTTGAGAGTCTGACAACTAGCTTAGGCAGGGGAAAGATTCAGAGCATTAACTGTTTTCCAAACCTTTGACAAATCATCAGCAGAGTCTGAGATAGAACTTAGAAAGTAGCTAGATTTAGCTTTCTTGATTGAGGAAGTGCATCTATTTCTCAATTGCCTGAAAACTGCCAATCAGCTGCAGAGTTAGTTTATCTAGCCTTGGACTAGGCTTGATTTGTCATCATAAGAAGATCTGAAAGTTCTGTAGAGAGACAAGGATTTGTTTTATTTTTTACTCTAAAACATTTAAGGGGAGCATGTTTATCTGCCAGAGAGATACAACTAGATGAGAACAATTCTAGAACTAATTCAGAGTCAGGCATGCAGCTGATAGAGGAGAAGTCAGAGTAATACACATCACGAAGAAAAGCTTGTGGGGAAAAATGTTTAACTATAATTAAACGAGGATCATTGTTCATCTGTTTGGGATCTCTAGTACATGTAATAGGATAGTGATCTCTGAGATCATTAGAAAATACATCACTAGGCAAGTATTTGTCAGAATTAGGTCAATCAGTGAGGAGTTTGCTGGATTTTTTACATTCATCCATGTGGGTTTTGCAATCAGTCGAGTCAGGTTTAAGTCAAGACAAATATTCTTAAAATGGGGTGGTAAAATCCTTGCAACATATACATGTGTATTTTGGCTTATGGCCACATTAACCAAAAGCTAACATTTTGGGGGGTTAGTGATATTTAGAGAACATGAGAACACAAGAGTTGATTTCACATATATAGCTAGCAACCAAAATGTCCAGGCTCGTGTCATGCACCCAGATATCAAGAAGGTCCATCTTTGACATCAAACTTCATAGGTAGATATGGAACAGCCCAAATCCTCTACCCGATTTGAAAACAGTGGGGGTATCCATTTTGATGCTATAATAGCACTGGACAAGCTTACCACAGTGTGTTACCTGAATGGGCTAACAGGAACAGATCGAACAGTGGAATTCAATTTTATGGTTACAAGATTATTACTGACAATGCCGTGAAATAGAGGGAACGGAAAAAAGTTACCTCACCATGGGTTGGGCAATGTTTTACAAGAGCCTTCTCGATGTTGGCTGAGATACATTTTGCCCATTTATATTTGGATGCAAGCCTTTCCTCTTGTAAAACTGGGCCCTCTCCCAACGGTGGTCAAAATGTTCACCAAATCCATCGAGGAACAGTAGGAGGTAAGCCAGTAGTGTAGCCAGTAGATGACTAAAGTGTTCCATTCCGAGACCGTTTGTAGGTAGAGGACCGGAAATGAGAATCCATTTGTCTGTCTCCTTTAGTTTGCTTATAGACAATCTGAAGTCAACCTTTAATTTACAAAGATTGTAGTCGATTGTACCAACATGAATGACTACTGTGTGAGCATTTGGGGGCTTCTCCATCACAGCGGGGACTTGGTGATATGTGTAGAACATAAAAACAGCTTCTAAACTGTCCATCCACTGTTAGTGTAAAATAGATAAATAGCATTCTGTTATGAGAGAGAATCGTGTCTTATTCCCTAGAGCAAACATACACATATCATAGGTTTGGAATAAGTTGCACATAGGCCTACTTGTAGAAAGAGAGAGGGAGGGAGAGAGAGTTGTGGGGGAGAGGAACCGGAAGAGTGAGGGAAAGAAATGGAAACGGGATGCTTCCATGCTGTTCCAATGTGTAGTATCTGTTCAGCTTGTGGGTTCTATCTAGACCATAATGTACATAATGTGCTGTCCTTTATAGAAATAGGTACACATTAACCGCATCCTTTAACCAACTCTGTTGCATGCTCAGTTTAGATACAATCACTTACACACACATCTGTGTGCATGAGTGTGTGAATATATGTGTGTGTTGAGCTGTCAGAGAAAATCAGGTGTTAGTGGGGTAATCAGTGTTAATTCTCCATCTGTCTGATAGCCAGCAGACCTGGGTTGTTAGTAGAGACCAGTACAGCCACAGGGGAGACTCATACTCTCTTTCTCTATCTCTCTCTCACACTCTCTATCCTCTCTTTTTCTGCCTACATATATTGTTCTCCCCCTGCTCTCCTCTCCTTCTCACTCTCTTGGTTCTCACTCTCTTGGTATCGCTCCCTCTCTCCCTCCTCCGCTCTCTCTCTCTCTGTTTAGAATGAATCACGTTGATTAGCAGCCGCAGGCGATGACTCTGAGATGATTTTCTATCTGTTTGTAATGAAAAGATACTCCAACATTCTGATCTTAATGCTCCTCAGATTTAATGATTTTATACCAATGTTTCAGTATCAATAAACCATCATCAGGGTTTCTCTCTGGATGTGACAGACAACATATGCCCTCTGCTGGCCAGACACTGTCTGATATTGGAGTTCACACAGAACCGGTTGCTACAACCTAGCCTACGAATTAAAGTTTGCAATGTAGGTGCACAGGACAAGATAAAATGTTGAGTAATGAATGTGACAGATAGTGACACATTCAAAACCGCCTTGCACACTCTTGCCTGCATCTAGCTAGGGTGTAATCATTAGTCCAACATTTGCAAATGAGAGTTTCTAGTGGACAAATTCAGGTATGTTTATTCCCATTTCATTCTGTTTGCTTCTGTTTAAGAAAGGTTTTTCAACAGAATCGACGTAATGAATACACCCCTGATCACATAAAAAAAGGATGCTCATTTTGCTCGTTGTATATGTCCTTCTGGCATCTACGCTCCCCCTCATCTCACCTTTTCCATTTGCTTGTGGATTTCAGTGCACAATACAACAGCTGTCTGAACAGCCGAAAAAACCTTTCCAAGCCAAACCTTTATACCATAACCGCTAACTGCTACATCGTTGTCACCATATTAGCTAAAGTCATAGTCAACATACAGTGCATTCAGGAAGTATTCAGACCCCTTCACTTTTTCCACATTTTGTTACGTTACAGCCTTATTCTAAAATGTATTAAATAGCTACACACAATACTCCATAATGATGAAGCAAAAACAGGTTTAGAATTTTTAGCAAATTTATTACATATAAAATACTGAAATATCACATTTACATAAAAGTATTCAGACCCTTTACTCTGTACTTTGTTGAAGCACCTTTGGCAGCGACTACAGCCACGAGTCTTCTTGGGTATGACGCTACAAGCTTGACACACATTTATTTGGGGAGTTTCTCCCATTCTTCTCTGCAGCTCCTCTCAAGCTCTGTCATGTTGGATGGGGAGCGTCGCTGCACAGCTATCTTTAGGTCTCTCCATAAATGTTCGATCAGGTTCAAGTCCGGGCTCTGGCTGGACCACTCAAGGACATTTCAGAGATTTGTCCCGAAGCCACTCCTGCATTGTCTTGGCTGTGTGTTTAGGGTCATTGTCCTGTTGGAAGGTGAACCTTTGCCCCAGTCTGAGGTCCTGAGCACCCTGGATCAGGTTTTCATCAAGGATATCTCTGTACTTTACTCCATTAATCTTTTCCTCGATCCTAACTACTCTCCCAGTCCCTGGATCTGAAAGAAATCTCCACAGCATTATGCTGTCACCACCATGCTTCACCGTAGGGATAGTGCCAGGTTTCCTCCAGACGTGACGCTTGGCATTCAGGCCAAAGATTTCAATCTTGGTTTCATCAGACCAGAGAATCTTTAGATGCCTTTTGGCAAACTTCCTTTTACTGAGGAGTGGCTTCTGTCTGGAGGCTCTACCATAAAGGCCTGATTGGTGGAGTGCTGCAGAGTTGGTTGTCCTTCTGGAAGGTTCTCTCATCTCCACAGAGGAATTCTGAAGCTCGGTGAGAGTGACCATCAGCTTCTTGGTCACCTCCCTCACCAAGGCCCTTCTCCCCCGATTGCTCAGTTTGACCAGGCGGCCAGCTCTAGGAAGAGTCTTGGTGGTTCCAAACATCTTCCATTTAGGAATGATGGAGGCCACTGTGTTCTTGGGGACTTTCAATGCTGCAGAAATGTTTTGGCACCCTTCCCCAGATCTGTACCTCGACACAATCCTGTCTCGAAGTTCTACGGACAATTCCTTTGACCTCATGGCTTGATTTTTGCTCGGACATGCACTGTCAACTGTCGGACCTTATGTAGACAGGTGTGTGTGCCATTCCAAATCATGGCCAATCAATTGAATGTACCATAGGTGGACTCCAATCAAGTTGTAGAAATATCTCAAGGATGATCAATGGAAATAGGACGCACCTGAGCTCAATTTCGAGTCTCATAGCAAGAATCTGAATACTTATGTAAATAAGGTATTTATGTTTTTCATTTTTAATACATGTGTTTTATCTTTGTCATTATGGGGTATTGTGTGTAGATTGATGAGGATTTTTTATTTATTTAATACATTTTAGAATAAGGCTGTAACGTAACAAAATGTGGAAAAAGTCAAGGGGTCTAAATACTTTTCGAATGCACTGTAGCTACTAGAACTAAGGCATTAACCCACTACAATCATGCAGTAGTGTATAGCAAGCAGTTTAGCAGTTACAAAACGGCAGGCCTGTTGGCAATAAATTAATAAAACCAAAAGCTTACCTTAGTTTTAGTGTTGACTAGTTTTAGTGTTGGGTATCCATAGCCAGCTAGCTAAGGTAGCATCCCTCTGTTTGAGCCGGGTGTTTGAAAAGGTTAAACTAGTTAGCTGCATTTTCTAGCTAGGTTAGTAAAAGTGAAAACGTGAAAATTAAATAGTAAAAATTAAAGAAGCAATAAAGCTAGCTCTCTCTCTTTTGTTCAAATCTGTTCAACTATTGTCATTCTCTCTCTTTGAGTCAACTACTCACCATATTTTATGCACTGCAGTGCTAGTTAGCTTTAGCTTATGCTTTCAGTACTAGATTAATTCTCTGATGCTTTGATTGGGTGGACAAAATGTCAGTTCATACAGTTCATACTGCAAGAGCGCTGACGTCTTTGGGAAATTATAATATTAATGGTGTAAGTGTATGGAATGGCTGAGAACCATGAGCCTCCTAGGTTTTGTATTGAAGTCAATGTACCCAGAGGAGGATGGAAACTAGCTGTCCTCCGGCTACACCATGGTGCTACCCCAGAGAGTGCTGTTGAGGCTATTGCAGACCTTCATTGACAATTAGTGTGTTTTAGTAAATTATTTGGTGATGTGAATATATTTAGTATAGTTTTATCTAAAAAGGATAACTAACTTACTATTTTTATTTTTATGAAATTCACTGAGGAGGATGGTCCTCTCCTTCCTCTTCGGATGAGCCTCCACTGCCCAATGCCTTTTCTGAGGAAAAACTCTCTACTTACTGAATTAGTGGAATAACTGATGAAGACAGGACTCCAAACTGCTCCTCCCCTTCACTGTTGTGCTGGACCTTTAGGTGTGGGGTGTGACATCTGCACTGGGAGAAAACCCATAGCTGTCAAGTCCTGTCTGATGTCACTGGCCTCTTACTGCGAGACTCACCTGAAACTTTATAATGCACTCAGCCCAGGAAAAGAAACCACATGCTGGTTAATGCCACTGGACAACTAGAGGAGAAGATCCCCTCTCATCATGCCGTACCGATCAGCAGTGTATCTGTCTGCTGTGTGTGATGGATAAATATATAGGCCATGATACAGTTTCAGTTGCTGCTGAAAGGACTGAGAAATGGGAAAAGATGGGAACATTCAAATTTACCCATCTAGCTACATATTAACATGAGTTGTTTTTATTTTAGCCTGACATCGAGACCAGTGACTGAGAATAGTGTAATAAGAAGAGTAGAGAGACTCTCACATAGTTCATTAACTAGCAAAAACAGTCTGATGGTGCCCATTTTTGTTGCATAGCCTGTTGATAACTTTTTGCTACCTCATGTTCCATCTGATAGGTTGATACCTCTGGTTCTGCATACAAAACAGAGAATGATAGGTTCAATTTGAAAGTTGTAAGTCCAACACATTTTAGCTGACATTTTAGCTGACAGACTGTTCAGTCATATCACACATTGTAATGAAAAAGCAAGATTTCTCACAGAGAAAAAAAACTGTCCGATCCCTTTGAGTCCTGAGTTGGACTAATCTTCCAAGAGTCCTTAAACATGAAAATACAATTTATATTACAATCACAATTTCACATATAAAAACTATTACAAGCAACAAGCTTAATACACTGCCATATTGACCAGATAAATACTAACAGTCTGAAAAGATTGGTTTCTTCACCTACCATAGTCCTACACAACCTTCCAATTCATTATATTTAAATGGTTCTTAAATGGCTAGGGGGCTTTCCTCTCTTACAATATTTGGTAAGGATAGGAACTCCAATGGGAAGGCAGAGGGAGAAGATGGAGCAAGATGAAACTGAGTCAAAACATTCAGATACATTAGATTTGAAAAAAGTCAACTGTTATTTTGAGGATGAAATTTAAACCACAGGACTATGTAATCAAGTTAACTAAATTTCAACATGGACTAACCTTGTACGAAATACAGTTGAAGTCAGAAGTTTACATACACCGTAGCCAAATATATTTAAACTCAGTTTCACAATTCCTATTTAATCATAGTAAAAATTCCCTGTCTTAGGTCAGTTAGGATCACCACTTTATTTTAAGAACGTGAAATGTCAGAATAATAGGAGAGAATTATTTATTTCAGCCTTTATTTCTTTCATCAAGTTGGGTGAATTTTGGCCCATTCCTCCTGACAGAGCTGGTGTAACTGAGTCAGGTTTGTAGGCCTCCTTGCCTGTACACACTTTTTCAGTTCTGCCTACAAATGTTCTATAGGATTGAGGTCAGGGCTTTGTGTTGGCCACTCCAATACCTTGATTTTGTTGTCCTTAAGCCATTTTGCCACAACTTTGGAAGTATGCTTGGGGTCATTGTCCATTTGGAAGACCCATTTGCAACCAAGCTTTAAGCAAACCAGTCGGCACAATTACATTTAAAGTTTTAATTGATGGATAGCCAGGAGCACACTCCAACACTCAGACCTAATTTAGAAATTAACAATTTGTGTTTAGTGAGTCTGCCAGATCAGAGGCAGTAGGGATGACCAGAGATGTTCTCTTGATAAGTGTGTGAATTGGACCATTTTCCTGTCAAAATCTAACTTTTGGGTGTCAAGGGAATGTAGTGAAGTAAAAATAGGTAAAAGAATACAAAGTAAAAAATACTTTAAAGTACTACTGAAGTACTTTACACCACTGGCAATATGTACAGTGAAGGATAAGTTCAGATGCTTTACAACTTACTCTAAAATGAGACAAAGATTTGTTGTGAGCTTTCTGCATATCTATTCTCAGTCCAGTGACGGACCACATCCCTGACATCACGGACAGAACTAGGAAGCTACTACTACTCCTCAGCACATACAGGAAAAGAAGGAAACTCTGTCTCTGTTATTTTGCTACACACACTGTCCGTTAGTGCAGTGTTGTCAATTCATTATTAAAACGGAATCCTGGTTCTCTTCGGTGGGGCACTAGATACTGTGTACTGTGCTTTCCACACAGTACACAGGGGGTGGCTAATTTCAAGAATCTCAAATATAAAATATATTTAGATTTGTTTAACACTTTTTGGGGTTGTTACATGATTCCATGTGTTATTTCATAGTTTTGATGTCGTCACTATTCTACAGAGTAGAAAATAGTAAAAAATTCATAAAAACACTTGAATGACTAGGTGTCCAAACTTTTGACTAGTACTGTATATATTCCCGTTTTAATTTGCATGCTGTCTGGTATGGTAGTACACCGTACTGTTTTACTCCTGTGCACTTGGCAAATAAACTTTGAATCTTGCTCCATCTGGTCTGAAAGGCCATGTGGAATTGATGTCATTGTGGGACACCTATCCAATTCTATCAGATCTCAAAAAGTTGCAGATGCTAAACGACCTATTCCAGGGTAGTAATCAATTATACTTGATTATCAAGTATTTTGGCTTGGCTGTTGCACTAATCAAAAAGTGTGTATTTGGGACATTATTACATCTTTAATGAAACTAGTACTTTATACTGTATGTTGACTGTGTGCCTTAATGAATATAAGATTGTATTTTGTATAATGTTTGTGTCAAATGAAGTAGAAGAACCATTTCATGAAGTGGAGGTACTTTGGTTCACATTCAGTGTCATCTATTTCGATTTCTATGTTCAATTGTTAAGTTTATCAATATCACTGTACAAGATCTAAAGAACAATCTGTTTTAAAGGGATAGTTCAGCTAAATTACTAAATTACACATTAGTTTCCTTAACCTATAATCCAGGGGTGTCAACTCACTCCATGCAGGGCCTAGTGTCTTCAGGTTTTTGGTTTTGCCTTTCATTTAGCCCTAAGACAACCCGGGAGTTCCTTACTAATTAGTGACCCTTTATCAATCAAGTACAGGGTAGGAGTGAAAACCTGCAGCCACTTGGCCCTCCATGGCATGAGTTTGACACCTGTGCTGTGTCATGAACTGGCTCGTAGCAAGTAACAGAGGGAGACAACATGGAGATAATATATTTTTGTTATTCTTAACTGAAGTAAACTATATACAATTAACAGTGGTGTTCGTGTAGTCAGTATTCAGTAGTGTAAGTGAGTGGTTATATGCATAGATGGTGATAATGAGGGGTGTTGCAGTGCCAAAACAAACAAAAATAAGTGTCTGCACAGAGTCTAAATGAATGGGGGAAAGGTGCATTTATCCCCGGTACACACCCTAGCCCAGGGGTGTCCCATTTCGCTGACGACCCTCCCGGCTCCGCCCACCGACATCCTATTAAGGAGAATTCGGCAGACGGCAGTGGGTGGGTCGTCACAGCTGTAAGGTACACTAAGACTTTTCTGTCATTACAACAGTAAAACACTCTAGAATGCACAGTAAAATACCGTAAATGTGTTTTACAGCATTAATGCTGTAGATTGCAGTACATTATGGGTAAAATGCAGAAAAATACTGTTATTAACTGTAATTGGAAGCCTCCTTCCAAGACACATGAAGCTCAGACTATTTTAGTAAATCTTGAAGTGGAAGAATATTTTCAGCAGCTGCTGGGTTGATACCTTGACTTGTTTAAGTATTTTTTTTTTTATTGTTAGCCAACATTGAATTGCTGCATATTTTCTTAGCTAACCGGTCTTTCGGTCTGCTCTAAATCGCTTGTAAATATCTTGCTGTGCGACCAAGAAAAAAAAAATCACCCAGATAACTGTTGTGATGGTAGGCTTCGCTGCCTGTACTGCAGCCTCTTGAGTGCCTTAGAGAATAAACTGAGCGCCGATTCGTGACCGTTATGTTTTTACCATGACTACAGAGATAATTGCTTGTTTCTAGCGGTTCAAAAGATGGTTGTCACTAGTTACCATTGTACAAATTCATGGAAACAAAAATGTGCTTTTTGGTCTTAAAAGGTTAGGCATAATTTTCAGTGAGGTTAAGGTTAGGTTTAAAATGAGATTTTAAGAAGAAATGGTAGAATTAGACAGGGTTTAGCCATAATTGACTTTGTGGCTGTGGTAAACTACCGGAGCAACCACGGCATGAGCCACTAAATTACTCGCAAACCACTAAAACCGATGCGAATGACCCATGCACCGGTTTTGTATCGAGGGGCCTCCCGGCCTAGGTAGCATGGCCAACCTTTCCCTCCCAGGATTATAGTTTCAAGTAGGATAGCCGCCTACACAAAAATAACTAATATAGGTATCCATCGAGATGCCACTGTGATAGTCTACTTAATGGGGAGAGCATGAAAGGCAACACCAGGACACAGTGTCCTTCCTCCTCAGCTGTCACAACCCTGTGTGATTGGATCACTCGGCTCTCAGCTCGTCTCTGTCTCCCTCTCCACAACCAGGCACACAATATAGTTTTAAAATGTGTGTTGTAATGATGCTCTCATTTTGTTACATGTTAACTGTTACTTCTATTGAACATGTTTAAAATGTTTTTACCAATTTGAATAAATGTATTTTGTACAAATTGGTTTTTCTTACATTTAGATTTCAGGGAGAATTACTGTAAATTTACAGCATTACACTGGCACCAGAGTTGCCAGTTTAATACTGTAATTTTGCTTTACAGCAGAGATGCTATTTTCCTTACCATAAAACATATTACAGCATCCCAACTCTGGTTCCAGTATAATGCTGTACATTTCACAGGGAAAAGTTTTAGTATATGACAGCAATCCATGCTTAGTTTGATGCATGAAAAATGCTAATATTGGTCCTAAGACTTAAATGGGATTTTTACCACAAATGCTAAAACGATAGCATGTGGAAACAGTGCCAGGGAAACTAAACCATAGCATGAATTGCTGTCATACCTTGTCCATAGACTGCTTACAGGGTAAGGAAACCAATGTAATTTTGTCATGAGTGAACTATCCCCTGAAGTGCTCTTCAACAACACTGTAATAATGTACTTGCGTAACTGTTGACCATCATATCCTATTTAACTACCATGTAAATAATTAGGCTATGTATTAGGGACACATTGTAAAGTAAAACAACAAAGTTTGTTCTAGCCTAATAAAAGTGAGCCAATACCTGGAACCCGAGGAGAGGCACATGTAGACCACATCCCCCACCTCCAGAAGTAGTGGCTGTGGTGGATATGTAGTCGCTATGGTCATTAGTAACATTTCCCTCATTCTCTTTACACTATCACACCCACATACAGGCTCAATTCTGAACATCTGTTTTGAAAGTGTAAAAAACAAGTATACATTTTTGCACTCAATACTGTAAGTTGCTCTGGATAAGAACGTCTGCTAAAATGTAAAATCACAAAACTGAGAGTGTGCTGTGACAGCCCACATATGCCCTTTGCTGGCCTGATCTGGTATTTGATTCGAGTCTACACCATAGATTTATAAAAGCAGAATTATTAAATTAGCCAGCCAACTTTGATAAAACAGCCACATATAAACTGTGATTTTCTGATTAAGAAAGATACATGGGTTGTTAAGTCAATGATACCTTGTAAATTCTAATTCTATAATTCCCCCCAAAAATACTTATTTCAAACTATTTTGGACAGTTTGCTAGCAAACTCAAATCAGGCCCCAGGAAGCTCTTTAGAACAAACAGTTGAATGAAAATGAAACATGTCTGATACTGCTGCTCAGTGGTTACTCTGACCATACACTACAGCTCTGTCTCTTACACATTGACCTTCCTCAGTTCCTCTACATTAACTCAGAATAAAGTCATTCAGATTCAGTCTATCTACCCTCCTTACATCGACTATATTCATATCAACATACGGGGGTGGGCACGGGACATAGGAAAATAGGACATACACCATGTCCTTGTTTCTTCACTTTTTTTTTTATTTGTTAATGACGATGGCTAAGAAGGAGAATGAATAGAATAAGGAAACATTGCAGAATGGAAAAAGGAGAAAATGCACAAAGCAAAATATGTGGTCCAGTTTAACAAAACATATATTCTTAAGAGACAAAGATCAGTGTGTGAGGAGCTACTGCCTGACTCTCACAGGAACCTCCTGGGGCTATTCACTGGGGTTCTGGATGACTATCAATAGATACTCCTTGTCTGGAAAAGAGAGGAGGAGAAACTGTAAAATCCCTAAATGTGTTTCATTACATTTGAAATATTAACAATGAATCAAAAGCACAATATCAACATGTCAGATACATAGATGATCTTCTCGTGGATGGGCGTCCCTTGAGAACCGAAACCACCTCTGCTACACTCACCAGGTGCCACCATGATCTCATGCTTCTTGGAGCGGATGCGGAGGAAGGTCAGGTCGTTCTGAGGGTCGATGTCTCGGACTGTGCTTCTGGCTTTCATAGTGAGCTGGTGCAGCAGGCCAGCATACTGCACCGTGGTGGAGTTGTCTAAGGTAGTTCTGATTGGGATACCTGAGAAAGACCAACACACAGCATCAACTTTATAATAGAGAAGTGATGAGACTATTACTTGCTACATAAATTCAAATGGTATGTCTTTGATGCCCAGGGGCTACAGATGAAAATGAACAATCTAGCTAAATCTGGTACAATGGCATGTTGTACATGGTTCCTGACAAATAAAAGTAATCATCATGTTGTGGCTAAAGGTACAGCTCCTATAAGAGGATGTAAACATGGGATTGTAGAGAGGGAGGGATGATGTTACTTCAGTGTTGCCTTGCTTACCCTCGGCATTAACAACTATTGTTCCAATTACACCTTTGTGAGTTTGAATTCTCTTTAGTGTCTCTTCGACTTCTGCCTGTTTATGGAAGAAGATAAAGTGTCAGTACAGCAGCTTTGCCTCACTTAGGCTCCCGAGTGGCACAGTGGTCTGAGGCACTGCATCTCCGTGCAAGAGGCGTCACTACAGTTCCTGGTTCGTATCCAGGCTGTATCACATCCGGCCGTAGGGCGGCGCACAATTGGCCCAGCGTTGCCGGGGTAGGCAGTCATTGTAAATAAGAATTTGTTCTTAACTGACTTGCCTAGTTATATAAATGTTAAATGTGGGGGAAAAAGTCTGACCGAGACAGCAAAGCAGCTGATTAGCTTACGTTAGCTAGCCATTCCTACTGACAGTCAATAGCATAGCTAACATTAGCTAGATACACTATATTTACAAAGGTATGTGGACTTAGTGGATTCAAATGAGTGGATTTGGCTATTTCAGCCACACTAGCTGCTGAAAAGTGTAAAAATAAATAGGAGCGCACAGCCATGCAATCTCCATAGACAAACATCGACAGTAGAATGGCATTACTGATAAGCTGTGACATTCAACGTGGCACCGTTATAGGATGCCACCTTTCCAACAAGTTGGTTCATCAAATTTATGCCATGCTAAAGCTGCCCCAGTCAACTGTAAGTGCTGTTATTGTCATGTGGAAATGTCTAAGAGCAACAACGGCTCAGTCGCAAAGTGGTAGGCCACACAAGCTCACAGAACAGGACTGCTGAAGTGCGTAAAAATCATCTGTCCTCGGTTGCAACACTCACTACCGAGTTCCAAACAGCCTCAGCACAAGAACTGTTCGGGAGTTTCATGAAATGGGTTTCCGTGACCAAGTAGCTGCACACAAGCCTAAGATCAACATGCACACTTCCAAGCGTCGGCAGGAGTGTTGTAAAGCTTGAGGCCATTGGACTCTGGAACAGTGGAAACGTTTTCTCTGGAGTGATAAATCATGCTTCACCATCTGGCAGACCGACTGACAAATCTGGGTTTGGCGCAAGCCAGGAGAATGCTACCTGTCTGAATGCATAGGGCCAACTGTAAAGTTTGGTGGGGGAGGAATAATGGTCTGAGGCTGTTTTCATGGTCCGGGCTAGGCTCCTTAGTTCCAGTGAAGGGAAATCTTAATGCTACAGCATACAATGACACTATCTACGATTATATGTTTCCAACTTTGTGGCAACAGTTTGGGGAAGGACCTCTCCTGTTTCAGCATGACAACACCTGGGTGCATAAAGCAAGGTCCATACAGAAATGATTTGTTGAGATCAGTGTGGAAGAACTTGAGTGACCTGCACAGAGCCCTGACCTCAACCCCATCGAACACCTTTGGGATGAATTGGAACGCAGACTGCGAGCCAGGCCTAATCGCCCAACCTCACTAATGCTCTTGTGGCTGAATGGAAGCAAGTACCGCAGCAATGTTCCAACATCTAGTGAAAAGCCTTCCCAGAAGAGTGGAGACTTATAGCAGCAAAGGGGGGACCAACTCCATATTGATGCCCATGATTTTGGAGTGAGATGTTCGACGAGCAGGTGTCCACACATTTATCTAGCAAGCTATCGTTTAAAGCGGCAATCAGCAGTTGAAACGATAACAAAGCGAATCCCAACCACTGTTTCGGTAAAAAAGCGGGGGGGTGGGGCTGTAGAAATGTAACCAAATTTAAAGACAGAGCTATGGATGCAAAGATTGACCATCCATGATATCAAAATTATATTTTGTATCATGTTCCTCTTCCTAGTATCCTGATGGCTAATGTCCAATCGCTGGAAAATAAACTCAACTCCGAGCAAGGCTTCAATTGCAGAGGGACATCAGGGAATGCTGCGTCTTTGTTTTTACTGAGACTTGGCTTACAGACAATACAATCAACTGTTATTCAACCAGACAGCTTCTTCATATTCCAAATGGAACGAACTGCGGCTTCTGGTAAGAGTCGGGGGGGGGGTGGGGGGGATGTGTGTGTGTGTTTCCTCAAACAATTCCTGGTATACCAAAGTTGAAAACCTCTCAAGCTCCTGTTCACCTGACCTGAAGTTTCTGATGCTGAAATACCCCACTATATGCAGAGGGAATTCACGTGTTATTATCACAGTTGTTTACATAACGCCGCAATCACACACCAATGCGGCACTCATCGAACTGTACAAGATCATTAGCCAGCAGAATCCTCTCCCCCGGGTTCCCAAGTGGCCTAAGGCACTGCATCTCAGTGCTAGAGGTGTCACTACAGACCCTGGTTCGATCCCGGGCTGTATCACAAACGGCCATTGGCCCAGTGTCGTCCGTGTTAGGCCGTCATTGTAAAATAACAATTTGTTCTTAACCGACTAAAATAAAACCCTGCATCTTGTCGTGGGTGACTTTAACCAAGCCCGTTTTCTTCATATCACCAACATGTATCCTTCCCTACAAGAGGATCCGCTGTGCTTGACCATGTATACACAAACATCCCTGACTCTGGCCAATCAGATCATGTCTCTCTTTTCCTACAAGCAGCAACTCGAGAGAGAGCCACCAACACAGAGAATAGTGAGGCGCTGGACAGAGGTAGACTCAATTCCGCAGGATTGTTTGGAGAATACTGATTGGAATATGTTCAAAGATTCATCCACCCAGGACTCATCCATCAACATTGAGGAATATACATTGTCAGTCGCAGGCTTCATTAGCAACGTTGTACCCACAATAACAATCCAGACATACCAAAAACCCTGGATGAACGGAGATATACGTACAATGATGAGAGTCAGTACCGCAGCATTCAATGTCAGTGGAACAAACCCCGAAAACTTGGTGGTGTGTGACGCATGAAAGGCAAAGCATGTACGAACTCCGCAAATCCATTAGGGACGCAAAAAGACAATACAGACTGTTCGACAACTCCGACTTAAGTCGCATGTGGAAAGGAAAATCCCTCCCAGACGAGCTTCTCTGAGTGTGTGCTGGCGGAAAACTTCTCTGACATATTCAACTCGTCCCAGTGCCCAAGAAAAAGGTGACTAAATGACTATCGCCCATCACGCTCACCTCTGTCATCATGAAGTGCTTTGAGAGGCTGGTCATGGCCCACGTTAAGGCCAGCATGCCAGGCACACTGGACCCACTCTAATTTGCCTACCGCTCCAACAGATCCAAGGAAGATGCCATTTCCATCACTATTCACACAGCAGTAACACACACATCTGGACAAGAGGAATATCTATGTGAGAATGCTGTTCATTAACTACAGTTCAGAATTCAACAGTACTGTGCTGCCATCCTGTTAGAAGGTAACAGATTATTTTATTACAATGGTTAAATTGGATTTTCATTGTGTTCAATGGTGTTATTTGCCCCCTAGTGGCGCTTTCTGGTACTTAGAAAGACGACAAACAGGAAGTACAGAATTTGTTTTGCACGCATAGAAGCAGCTACAAACAACGCTACGGTGCAGGTCTTTCAATGTAGTTATTTCTTGTCACGCTTCAGCCTTGGAAAAATATTTGTTTGTAAGTTCGATTCAAGCATTTAGCTAATGATGATAATCTTGTTATTGATAGAGTTGCTTACATATCAATGTTGGTTGCATTTACTCACAAATTGCAATGCCTTTAATGTATGTCGTTAGCTGTATTACTTTGCTCATGCGTCATGCAAACGAATTGTAAAATATACAATACTGTAGTTTTGTTACTGTTTCTAGTGTAATATGCTTTGTTATTCTACATAGATGGTTATACATTATTAGAGTAATGAAAGGAGCCAATTACCATATGATTAACAATTAACTATATGGTTTGGCATCATGCCAGATGCATGGTACCTTAGCGCGTGCTTTGTATTTATGCAACTTCAAATGTTTAATGTACAGCTACAGTATGTCGGTGTGAATTGAACACTAAAGTATATTCTTTTCTGTATTTTGCAGTTTCACAACAAACGTTTTCAATATATTCATTCAAGAAAAGTCACGCCTTGGGAGTTTTATTGAAGACTTAGTTGTTAGCTATCTGTCTAGTTTTGCATGGGAACGCAACTCAAGGGCAGAATAAGTACTGTTCCCTCCAAGCTCGACACCAAGCTCAGAGCCCTGGCTCTGGACACCACCCTCTGCAACTGGATCTGGACTTCCTAACAGGCAGACCACAGTATGTTAGGACTGGCAACAACACCACCTCCACACTGACTCAACACGGGGGAGGCCCCCCCCAGAGGTGTCTTCAGTCCTCTGCTGTACTCCCAGTTCACTAATGACTGTGTGGCTTTGCACGACATCAATTCCATCATCAACTTTGCTAACGACATTCTGGTTGTTTGCCTGAATCCGCCTATAGGGAGGAGGTAAATGAACTGCCATTGTCATAACCTCTCCTTCAACATCAGGAAAACAAAGGAGTTGAATGTTGACTTCAGGTAGCACAGGGAACATGCCCCGATCCCCATCAATGGGATTGTAGTAGAGAGAGTCACGAGTTTTAAGTTCCTCGGCATTCACTTTACCGAGGACTTGTCATGGACCAACAACACCACCACCACTCTTGTCAAGAGGGCACCACAGCATCTCTACTTCCTAAGGCGGCTGAAGAAATCTGGCATGCCGCCCCGGGTCCTCTCCAAATAGTACCGCTGCACCATCGAGAGCGTCCTGATCGGTTGCATCACAGCCTGGTACGGGTATTGCTCCGTCCACGACAGCAAGATCCTCCAGCGGTTGGTGAAAATGGCCCAGAACATCACCACTCATCCAGGACCTATACTTGAAACGGTATTTGCGGAAGGCACACAGCATTATCAAGGACACCACACCCCAGCCACGAGCTATTCTCTCCCTTACCACCAGGCATACAGTATTGGAGCATGAGGTCTGATACCAACAGCCTCAGAGACAGTTTCTATCTACATGCCATCAGACTGCTGAACACTTGAACTGGACTGATCACGTGCTCTGATTTCCCGCACCTTATCACACATCAATGCTAACATCACACACATCATTTCCCCCCTCGATCTACACACAAGACCCCAAACAAGCAAAAACAGGTTTTGAAATTTGTTAATTTATAACAAATAAAACTGATTGCATTTACTTAAGTATTCAGACCTTTAACTCAGTACTTTGTTGAAGCACCTTCGGCAGCATTACAGCCTCGAGTCTTCTTGGGTATGATGCTACAAGCTTGGGATGCCTGTATTTGGGGAGTTTCTCAAATTATTCTCTGCAGATCCTCTCAAGCTCTGTCAGGTTGGATGGGGAGCATTGCTGCACAGATATTTTCAGTTCTCTCCAGCGACGTTAGATCGGGTTCAAGTCCGGCCTCTGGCTGGGCCACTCAAGAACATTCAGAGACGTGTCCCAAAGCCACTCCTGCGTTGTCTTGGCGTTGTGCTTAGGGTCATTGTCCTTTTGGAAGGTGAACCTTCACCTCAGTCTGAGCGCTCTGGAACAGTTTTTCATCAAGGACTTCTCTGTGTACTTTACTCTGTTCATCTTTCCCTCGATTGTGACTAGTCTCCCAGTCCCTGCCGTTGGAAAAACATCCCCACAGCATGCCACCATCATGCTTCACCGTAGGGATGGTGCCAGGTTTCCTCCAGACGTGACACTTGGTATTCAGGCCAAAGAGTTCAATCTTGGTTTAATCAAACCAGATTATCTTGTTTCTCATGGTCTGAGAGTGTTTAGGTGCCTTTTGGCTAACTCAAGCGGGCTGTCTTGCCTTTTACTGAGTTCTGGCAACTCTACCATAAAGGCCTGATTGGTGGAATGCTGCAGAGATGGTTGTCCTTCTGGAAGGTTCTCCCATCTCCACAGAGGAACTCTGCAGCTCTATCAAAGTGACCATCGGATTCTTGGTCACTTCCCTCACCAAGGCATTCTCCCCCGATTGCTCAGTTTGGCTGGGCGGACAGCTCTAGGAAGTCTTGGTGGTTCCAAATATCTTCCATTTTTAAGATTGATGTAGGCCACTGTGTTCTTGGGAACCTTCAATGCGGCAGAATGTTGTTTTTTTGGTACCCTTCCCCAGATCTGTGCCTCGACGCAATCCTGTCTCGGAGCTCTATGGACAATTCCTTTTGACCTCATGGCTTGGTTTTTGCTCTGACATGCACTGTCAACTGTGGGACCTTTATATAGACAGGTGTTAGCCTTTACAAATCATGTCCAATCAATTTACCATAGGTGGAATCCAAGGAAGATCAATGGAAAACAGGATGCACGTGAGGTCAATTTCGAGTCTCATTGCAAAGGGGCTGAATATTTATGTAAAGAAGGTATTTCTTTCTTCATAAATTTGCACAAAAAAAATCAAACCTGTTCGCTTTGTCATTAGGGGTATTTGTGTGTAGATTGCTAAAAAAAAGGCTGTAACATAACAAAATGTGGAAAAGGTCAAGGGGCCTGAATACTTTCCCACAGCACTGTACATGCAAAAAAATGTTTTGTTATTCTACTGCCATTGTGTTTAAAAAACAACAACTATTTCTTAATGTTGCCTTCTTGCGAAGGAACCTGCAAGTAAGCATTTCGTTGGACGATGATGTTGGCCAGGTCGCAGTTGTAAATGAAAACTTGTTCTCAACTAGCCTACCTGGTTAAATAAAGGTGAAATAAAATAAATAAAAATACCATGTGTATCTCATACAAGGAGGCTAAACAGTGTTTGTTGACATTTACTTTCTTTACAAACATTGGAGTAAAAGAAGGTTAGATCTTGTGCACTGGTGGGGTGTGTCAGTTGAACTAAGCTCATGAGGCACTTATGTCATATACTTCAAAAATCAATAGATACATTTAATTCATTTTTGTCTATAAATTGATGTAGCAACTGCTGATTTGCCTCTTTTTAAAATGCAATGGGTTCATAGCCACGGGAAGTACAGGTGCGCTGAAGGTGCTGCAACACCCCCTGCTAGTGTGATGGTAAAATTGAAAGAATTTGTGCAGCAATAAACTATTAAACCATTTTTCAATTGCATTATTGATGTAAATTATACTGTATTTATATATGGGCTCCATTCTGCAAGGAGAGCTCTCAGCTCTGTTTTCGTTTGTGATATGCTCTTATCTGTTGTGGGGGTTTGGCGCCGGACACAAGCTCTGCTGTATGACAGACAGTACGCGTTAAGTCGGTTCTTTCTCGCTCCCTCTTCTCTCACCCTTGTGGTGGATATCAAGTGATCTAGAGTAATGCTCACAGGTTCTCCACATTATTTTCTATTAGTTCAGAATTCTAAACTTGGCAAAAAGGGAATGGGAACAATATCAAGGAACGTGGCATTCTCTCGTCCTCGGTTCGGAGGCCTGCTCTTGCCTATGTCAAACACGTAGGTGTACTAGCCCATTAGTCTAGCAAGTAACACAGTGAGTGGTGCTTTCCACCAGCTGGTGCTAGATCGAGGTGAGCGCTTTTCTCCGCGATGGATCGCATTGCTGTCCATTTGCTCAGTTTTAATAATAGGCACAATCTTGGTAACAACACCCCTCTCACACACCTGTTGTAATTATGCAATACAAAGAAATGTGCGCTCTGTTGACGATGGTATATTACTAGGTGGCGCGCAAGTTAAGTTTGGGGAAGCTTACATTTTTTCCTACCACTTCTACTGATCTGCGTGGCAATTCTGATTTTCATATGTGCATTCATTTAAAAAATAATAATTGTCAACTGGTTACAAATACAAATCGGAATTAAAATGATACATCTAAAAGTAAAAATTCCACTAATGCTAGTGGACCAGCCTCTGCTATATGGACGCAATGATTGGTGGCTAAAGAAATGAAGGCATAGAACTAACAGAGAGCCTCCGTCAATGTATCAGTAGACCTATAATTGTCAACTAAGTAATAATACATAAAGCCGACAACTAAAAACAGAAAATATCCTGATGAATGAAATGATTTGTGGACTACAGGAAAAGGAGAACCGAGCACTCCCCCCAGACGGAGCTGTAGTGGAGCAGTTTGAGAGCTGTCCACACCATCGAGAGCATCACCTCCTGGTATGGCAACTGCTTGGCCTCCGACAGCAAGGCACTACAGAGGGTAGTGTGCAGGCCCAGTATATCACTGGAGCCAAGCTTCCTGCCATCCAGGACCTCCATGCCAGGCGGTGTCAGAGGAAGGTCCAAAAATGTTTCAAAGACTCCTGTCATCCAGGTCATAGACTGTTCTATCTGCTACCGCACGGCATCGGAGCACCAAGTCTAGGTCCAAAAGGCTTCCTAACAGCTTCTACCCCCAAGCCGTAAGACTCCTGAACAGCTAATCAAATGGCTACCTGGACTATTTGCATTGTCTCACCCCCCCACAAATTTTTATGCTGCTGCTACTCTCTGTTTATCTATGCATAGTCACTTTACCTCTACCTACATGTACAGTTTGGAAACACCTATTAATTCCAGGATTATTCTTTATTTTTACTATTTTCTACATTGTAGAATGAATTATGAAATATAAACACTTGAAGTAACCAAAAAGTGAAGTAACCAAAAAGTGTTAAACAAATCAAAATATATTTTAAATTTGAGATTCTTCAAAGTAGCCACCCTTTGCCTTAACAGCTTTGTACACTCTTGGAATTCTCTCAACCAGCTTCATGAGGTAGTCACCTGGAATGCATTTCAATTAACAGGTATGGCGTTTTTTTCCTCAATGCGTTTGAGCCAAACAGTTGTTGTGACAAGGTAGGGGTGGTATACAGAAGATAGTCCATATTATGGCAAGAACAGCTCAAATAAGCAAAGATAAACGACCGTCCCTCGTTTAAGACGGAGGTCAGTCAATGCGGAACATTTCAAGAACTTTTGAAGAAACTTTAAGTGCAGTCGCAAAAACCATCAAGCACTATGATGAAACTGGCTCTCATGCAGACTGTCATAGGAAAGGAAGACACAGTTACTTCCTGCTGCAGAGGATACGTTCATTAGAGTTAACTGCACCTCAGATTGCAGCCCAAATAAATGCTTCACAGAGTTCACGTAAGACACATCTCAACATCAACTGTTCAGAGGAGACTGTGTGACTGAGGCCTTCATGGTCGAATTGCTGCAAAGAAACAACTACTAAAGGACACCAATAAGAATAAGACTTGCTTGGGCCAAGAAACACGATCAATGGATATTAGACCGGTGGAAATCTGTTCATTGGTCTGAGCCCATATTTGAGATTTTTTTGGTTCCAACCACCATGACTTTGAGACGCAGAGTAGGTGAATGGATGACCTCCGCATGTGTGGTTCCCACTGTGAATCATGGAGGAGGTGTGATTTGTGTGGGGGTGCTTTGCTGGTGACCCTGTCTGTGATTTATTTAGAATTCAAGGCACACTTAACCAGCATGGCTACCACAGCATTCTGCAGCGATACGCCATCCCATCTGGTTTGCACTTAGTCCCACTATCATTTGTTTTTCAACAGGACAATGGCCCAACACACCTCCAAGCTGTGTAAGGGCTATTTGACCAAGAAGGTGAGTGATGGAGTGCTGCATCAGATGAACTGGCCTCAACCCAATTGAGATGGTTTGGAATGAGTTGGACCGCAGAGTGAAGGAAAAGCAGCCAACAAGTGCTCAACATAAGTGGGAACTCCTTCAAAACGGTTGGAAAAGCATTCCAGGTAAAGCTGGTTGAGAGAATGCCAAGTGTGCAAAGCGGTCATCAATGCAAAGGGTGGTTATTTTGAAGAATCTCAAAATATATTTTGATTTCAAGTGTTATTTCATAGTTTGTCTTCACTATTATTCTACAATGTAGAAAATATTAAAAATAAAGAAAAATCCTTGAATGAGTAGGTGTGTCCAAACTTTTGACTGAAACTGTACATATTACCTTGACTAACCTGTACCCCCGCACATTGACTCTGTAACGGTAGCCCCTGTATATAGCCTCGCTACTGTTATTTTATTGTTTAATTATGTTATTCTTAAAAACATCAGTTTATTTTAGTAAATACTTTAACCCTTTTTTATTAACTGCATTGTTGGTTAAGTGCTTGTAAGCATTTCACTGTAAGGTCTACCTGTTGTATTCAGCACGTGGCAAATAGAATGCAATTTGAAAGAACCTGCATTTTATTTGTCGTCTCTACTATTCATCTCCCTAGGCCTGTCTGCCTTTTCTATTGGTCTTGAGCTATCCCTAGTGAAGTGGACCATTGTAGCCTATCAAATCTGGGTCCAGCCCAATGACTGTATATATGAAGGTCCGGCCCGAAGCTGTCGCTAGAGAACTTGCAACGTTGTATCAACTAGCCTGTTCCGAGCTCTCAGTTTCCAGCACCAGTGAGCACGCGACAGACATAACTGTTTTTGCACAAAGGGAAATGTGTTCATGTATTTTAAGACATCCCCATTCGATATAGGCCTATGGGATCCTCAGAACATGACATTTTGCTCTTTCACACCGATGCCTGGAGATTATGAAGGGGGATACTGTACAGTAGTGGCCAAAAGTTTTGAGAATGACACAAATATTAATTTCCAGAACGTTTGCTGCTTCAGTGTCTTTAGATATTATTGTCAGATGTTACTATGGAATACTGAAGTATAATTACAAGCATTTCATTAGTGTCAAAGGCTTTTATTGACCATTACATGAAGTTGATGCAAAGAGTCCATATTTGCAGTGTTGGCCCTTCTTTTTCAAGACCTCTGCAATCTGCCCTGGCATGCTGTCAATTAACTTCTGGGCCACATCCTGACTGATGGCAGCCCATTCTTGCATAATCAATGCTTGGAGTTTGTCAGAATTTGTGGTGTTTTGTTTGTCCACCCACCTCTTGAGGATTGTGTCCCACCACCCGCCAACCCCTCTTTTTACACTTCTGCTACTGTTCATATATGCACAGTCACTTTAACGATACCTACATGTACATACTACTTCAATAAGCCTGACTAACAGCTGTCTATATATAGCCTTGCTACTCTTTTTTCAAATGTCTTTTTACTATTGTTTTATTTCTTTACTTACACACACACACACACACACACAAACAAACCTTTTTTTCTCTCGCACCATTGGTTAGAGCCTGTAAGTAAGCATTTCACTGTTGTATTCGGCACACGTGACAAATAAACTTTGATTCGATTGACCACAAGTTCTCAATGGGATTAAGGTCTGGGGAGGTTCCTGGCCATGGACCCAAAATAGATGTTTTGTTCCCCGAGCCACTTAGTTATCACTTTTGCCTTATGGCAAGGTGCTCCATCATGCTGGAAAAGGCATTGTTCATCACCAAACTGTTCCTGGATGGTTGGGAGAAGTTGCTCTCGAAGGATGTGTTGATACCATTCTTTATTCATGGCTGTGTTCTTAGGCAAAATTGTGAGTGAGCCCACTCCCTTGGCTGAGAAGCAACCCCACACATGAATGGTCTCAGGATGCTTTACTGTTGTCATGACACAGGATAGATGGTAGCGCTCACCTTGTCTTCTCCGGACAAGCTTTTTTCTGGATGCTCCAAACAGTCGGACAGGGGATTCATCAGAGAAAATAACTTTACCCCAGTCCTCAGCAGTCCAACCTTTTGCAGAATATCAGTCTGTCCCTGATGTTTTTCCTGGAGAGAAGTGGCTTCTTTGCTGCCCTTCTTGACAACAGGCCATCCTCCAAAAGCCTTCGCCTCCCTGTGCGTGCAGATGCACTCACACCTACCTGCTGCCATTCCTGAGCAAGCTCTGTACTGGTGGTGCCCCGATCCCGCGGCTGAATCAACCTTAGGAGACGTCCTGGCGCTTGCTGGACTTTCTTGGGCACCCTGAAGCCTTCTTCACAACAGTTGAACCGCTCTCCTTGAAGTTCTTGATGATCCTATAAATGGTTGATTTAGGTGCAATCTTACTGGCAGCAATATCCTTGCCTGTGAAGTCCTTTCTGTGCAAAGCAATGATGACGGCATGTGTTTCCTTGCAGGTAACCATGTTTGACAGAGGAAGAACAATGATTCCAAGCACCACCCTCCTTTTGAAGCTTCCTGTCTGTTATTCAAACTCAATCAGCATGACAGAGTGATCTCCAGCCTTGTCCTCGTCAACACTCACATCTGTGTTAATGAGAGAATCACTGACATGATGTCAGCTGGTCCTTTTGTGGTAGGGCTGAAATGCAGTGGAAATGTTTTTTGGGGGATTCAGTTCATTTGCATGGCAAAGAGGGATTTTGCAATTAATTGGAATTCATCTGATCACTGTTCATAACATTCTGGAGTATATGGAAATTGCCATCATACAAACTGAGGCAGCAGACTTTGAAAATGAATGTGTCATTCTCAACTTTTGGCCATGAAATATTTTTCAAATACTGGGAGGAACTTTCATTCACAATGGATTAAAAAAGGTAGAGGAAAAAATGACTGAAGTTCACCTTTATTAGTGGTGATAAGACAACCAGAAATCCCCAAATGGGCACTTTCCTACATTTGTGTGCAGCAGGCCAGTTAGCCTATGCATGCTCAGGTGTAGAAGTAGGACAGAGAAACCACACATGCTCATTTGGAGCGCTCAAAAGAAAATACAATGAAAAAATGTATGGTATGAAATAAACCAAAACAAGTTCCTCACAAGTGTAACAGGTTGTGCACTCTGCAAACACTTTCCACTCAGAGAATGAGAACGGTAAATGACTATAGGCCTAATTAATACATGCATTAACAAATGTATGTAACCAAATGGGGATTAACGGTAAATGTACTATTGGTGACATATGTAATGGGGAATTGACAAAAATAAAGGGCAAACCAGACAAAACAATGAATTTGCAAGAATTTGTGGGAGACAGCTCAGCGCGTTCTGTAGGGCGTTCACTCACTGCTGTACAATGTAGAGAAAAACAGGGCAAAGTCAAGAGGGTGCTGCAAAATTAATGTCAACTTAGTTTTCTTTGCCCCATGTCATTATAAATGACATAATGGTTCTCTACAATATTATAACCTTAATGTACTTGGCAGTGTTGATGAAATAAGAATGTTAATTTGCTAGTTTAGACTGCTCTGCTCTTGGTTGTATTGCTTCTATATTTGGCATTGTGAGGTGGTACCGTTTAGGAGGTGTTTCCGCTCGGTGGACCAAACAAAATCAACTTGATACCTTCGTAATTTACACCTCCAGATCCTTAGGTTTCATTGCCTATACTGGTAATCAATCTACATGGATAGACATTTCTATGACGATTATAAAGGGAAAGACTCAAAATACACCAAACAGGAACAGATTGTCTTCGGGGAGGATGGATACTGAAATTCAGTCTCTTAGCTTTGTAAATACATATATTTAGTACCCATTTAGTCTTGTATTCAACAGATTTAATTTAGAAAAAGCCCATGTTTTTACTCAAACATGTGATGACATTCCATTCACATGCTAAATTCTCAGTAAATCGTCTAACATTTTAACCATATGGGGTTGGGACTATTGTTTTTCTGATGGAATTCTCTATTGGATGGATAAAACATTTGTATAACCCTTTTAATTAATCATTCTATGGGTGAATGAGGTACATTCTGGAGAGCTGAGAGCATTCTGGAGAGAGACATGCCAATATATTCGCCACACACCCCTCCCCTTGTCTAAACATAAAAAATAAAAGGTGAAATTTAAGAACAAATTCTTATTTACAATGTCAGCCTACCCCAGCCAAACCCAGACACCGCTGGGCCAATTGTGCACCTCCCTATGGGACTCGCAATCAAGGCCAGATGTGATAAAGCCTGGATTCGAACCTGGGACTGTAGTGACACCTCTTGCACTGAGATGCCTTAGACCACTGGGCCACTCGAGAGCCCAAGATACATTATCTTCACACACATTTTTAGATGCATTGGTTTTCACTGACAGCCACATCTCAATAATCAGCTAGGCCTATTGCCATGCCCTCTGCCCAAATTGAAGTCTTCACAACTAGGCATATAGACCTACATGCTTGTGATTTAAAACAAGCCACAACTTTAAAATAAGCTAATGTTCCTCCGTGGCTAAGTCACACTCTCTGGTGACATATTTTCTATGATTGTATTTACTTCCTCAGCACTACTCAAAACATCTTCATGCTGCCATGAATGGATTGGCAATGACATCAGTCATCACTATTTGTTGTTCGGCCTGCCTACACGTAACACACCCTTTACATAACTATTATTGAACTAGCTAACTACATGAAACAAAACCTTTCATGTTAATGAAATAATTATTTTTACCATATTTGCAGGTGCTGACTAACGTTAGCTGTCAAATCAATGTTGTTGTAGTCCAGCAAACAGCTTCCAAAGATATTCCTTCTACACTACCGTCGCGTTCTATTCAGTGGTTATGTTGCTACGTAGAAACGGAAGTAGCTAGGCATTCGACAGGAAGTAGCTACCTAGCTAGACAGCTAGCATCACAGAATTTGGTTGCATCCTCAAACACTTCACATAAAAATGCCGGACTTAGCGGTAGAAAATGTGGTTGTCCATCCACTGGTGTTGCTCAGCGTGGTGGATCATTTTAATAGGTATGTAATTTAATAATATGTTTCCAATCCTATCAATTCGTTACCTCTTTACTAACTTGCCACTTTTTGTACTAGATGATGTTGCAGCCAGGCCTAGCTAGGCTAGCTGGCCAGCTAACCCTGCTGAGTCAGAAACTCATATGAAGCTGTGTATTTGTTAGCCATGACAGTAGCATAGCTAACTAGTTCATTCTGGCTAGTCAATTGTATTTACAGGCCACTCACTACCTGTTAGTATTAGCAAGTAACAACTGATTTCTAAATAATGGAATAATTGAAAAAACATTGTCAGTTTCGTAGAGCACAACGTCACTATGTATCAGGGTAGGTAACTTAGCTAGTGCCGGGGTAAAAGTAATTATTTTGACTTTAGTCTTAGAGGAAATGTTTGATTTCCTCCAAGACATCCTATGGTATTGATTGTGTAAATGTTATGTTGTTTTTACAGAATAGGTAAAGTAGGAAACCAGAAGCGAGTAGTGGGTGTTCTCCTCGGCTCTTGGCATAAGAAAGTCCTTGATGTGTCCAACAGCTTTGCAGGTGAGTTCTTTTCCTTTAATCTCGTAACGTCACCAAAATAACCTGTTATGTCATGTGGCTAGTTTATAACATTTGTGACAGCAGTGTAATTATGATGACAAAATGTTTAGCTACACAAGTCTGTAGTTGGAGGCAATATTGATTGGATTTTCTCCAGTGCCATTTGATGAGGATGACAAGGATGATTCAGTGTGGTTCCTGGATCATGATTACTTGGAGAATATGTACAGCATGTTCAAGAAAGTCAATGGTGAGAACACACTATACATTGGTACATTTTTAACTATGTAAATTCAGTCTCATCGACTTCTACAGGCATCCTATAAGATTCTCAAACCTTTCCCTTCTCTTCTTTCCAGCCAGAGAGAGGATAGTGGGTTGGTATCACACAGGTCCTAAACTACATAAGAATGACATTGCCATCAATGAACTCATCAAGCAATACTGCACCAATTCCGTAAGTGCTTTCAACCCTGTAAATATTCCACATGAATAAATACCATTAAGACATATGTTCCATCTCCTGTTGAAATTATTAAATTGTATTGATAATGCAGCCGAGAATTTAACAATGACTGTTTTTGTATGGGACTTTCTCCCTCTCAGGTATTAGTGATAATTGATGTAAAGCCTAAGGACCTGGGCCTGCCAACAGAAGCCTACTTTTCTGTGGAGGAAATACATGATGTAAGTGGAGCATAGACTTGTATGAGCCTAAATGACAAAATCAGTCAAACCCTGGACCAGCCAACCCCGAGGTCGCTGGGCTGATTTTTGGACTAGGCATACAAGTGATCACACAAGTTCTTGTTACTTTACTTTTCCAGGACGGCACTCCGACCTCCAAGACGTTTGAACATGTGACCAGTGAGATCGGAGCAGAGGAAGCAGAGGAGGTGGGCGTGGAGCACTTGCTCAGGTACGCATGATCTTTTAACTGGACCACACACATTCCACATACCCATCTGTCTTTCTCTTTTACTCACACGTACAATAAAGCATTTCAGGGAGTCTTCTGACTTCCAGTTTAACGCCACACTGAATTCGACACCCTTTTCTATTCTCCTTTGATATATTCTCGTGTCCACAGAGACATCAAGGACACAACAGTGGGTACTCTGTCTCAGCGGATCACCAACCAGGTACATGGCCTGAAGGGACTCAACTCCAAGCTGCTGGACATCAGGTCTTACCTGGAGAGAGTGGCTGCAGACAAGCTTCCCATCAACCACCAAATCGTTTACCATTTACAGGACGTCTTCAACCTGCTTCCCGACGTCAACCTACTGGTATGATGGGGTGTGGGGGTAGGCTGGAGTGTGTGTGGGAGCAAGGGGGATAGGGGCAGGCATGGTAATCGATTACCATTCATTCTTATTTTCTGGGGAAAGAGTGCACATTGATACATTTTCATTCTCAATTAAAATACATTCAGGTTTGTAGGACCTACTACTTCATTACATTGAACAGGTAGCCTGGCATTTTCCACCAGATTCCATGTTGTGCTGATCAAATCCCCTGGTTAATCATAATTCACAATGCCCTAATCCTGCCACTTCTCCCTGCAGGAGTTCACTAAGGCCTTCTACCTAAAGACCAATGACCAGATGCTGGTGGTTTACCTGGCTTCCCTTATCCGCTCAGTGGTGGCTCTCCACAACCTCATCAACAACAAGATCTCCAACCGTGACGCAGAGCGGAAGGAGGGACAGGAGAAAGAAGAGGGCAAGAAGGAGAAGAAAGAGGACAAGGAGAAGAAGGATGAGAAAGAGAAGGAGAAGGGTGACTCCTCATCCAAGAAAGATGAGAAGAAGAAAAAATAAGTGCACACTATTTTGGTGTGTCTTATAAACCACCATATTCCCCTGGATAGTGCACCACTTTTGGCCTGAGCTACATATCTGTGTATAAGGTCTAGCTAAAAGTAGTGCTCTGTATGGTGTCATTTGAGACTTTGTCATAACTGGCATATTAACTATAGTGCTGAGGGTGAGAGGATGGTTATGTGTATTGGATGTTCTCTACAATGAGAATGATTGTTCTGCACTGTCTGGGCTGCGTTCAGTAGGGCACAACGTTAAGGAACGCTCAGATAGAAATGCATATTGTAGAACCGACATGCCTCTCTGATGTGAGCAATCACATCCTCTCTATTCTGTTATTTCTATCGGTAACGTTCAATAAATTCCCCCCTCCTGAATGCGACCCTGATGGTGTGTCTCGTATGTACATACATACAGAGACACACAATTGCCTGGGAGCTCTTATCTTTCGTATGGTGAAAAGGAACATTACATTTCTGTATCACTCATTAAAGTGGGGTCCTATTAAATAATTTTATGTTTCCAATTGGCAAATGTATTTTTTTTGTCCCTTGGATGTGTTTTGTACTGTATAATATGTAATGTCATAGAAACACAGGGAGGAGAATTGTGATGATAAGCTGTCTCCCCTGCAGTCTTGCCAGGCATTTGTGTGGAAGACACTTGTTTTACATTGCAGCTGACAGTGCAGGCAACCTTGCATCATAAATAACTATTATTTGTCAGTCAACGTTTACCCATATACATTATGGTTTTGATTCTAACACGGCCATACATTCAAGGCTGGTGATGGACTGCCTATTATGAATCTATCTAACAAAACAAAGGCTATACCAAGTGAAAAGAAATAAATCATTCTCTCTACTATTATTCTGACATTTCACGTTCTTAAAATAGTGTTGATCCTAACTGACCAGAAACAGGGACATTTTACTAGGATTAAATGTTTTGTGAATTGTGAAAAACTGAGTTTAAATGTAATTGGCTAAGGTGTATGTAAACTTCCGACTTCAACTGTACAAAAAAAAAGAGTGGTTTGAAGTTTATTTTCCCATTAGGATTAATTGTAGATGAACTGTTGATAGAACCTATACTGGGTTAATTGAGGACAAGCTTTCAGACAATGAACTAAATAGTAATGGAAGCTGTATACAGATCATCATTGCGCAGCATGTCACTGACAGCAAGCCTCCCAAATGTATGATAATCCTTCATGGTGCAGCTATAGGCATAGATTTGGATGTGTTCATTTATATTGTAACATACGATATAACGGACGGTGGTTTATGACAAAAAAATGCACTAGGCTACAATTATTTTCAGCCAATTCGACTAATTCGTACCAGCAATGAATACGGCGGTATTCTACAATTTGCAGCAGCCAGTGCATTAAACGCAGGTTGCGTCCGGTAAATCAGATTATTGGACGGTAAAAGGCTGGCTATGGTCAAATGGATTGTGACGTGATGGTTTAAAATCCTGGGGGAGGGAGAGCATCGCATGTCCTCGCCCACGGTAAAGTAGGTAGTCGGCTGACAGGGCACATACGACAGACGCACCACCCATTACACGAAATAATATTCTTTCTTCACTATGTATCCAGGCATGGCTCCTCAAATATCACCCTAGTGAGGCGTGAACCAGCACGAGCGGTAACATGGCCACCTATCACCAGGTAAAGTGTACCCTATGTTCTATTTGCAATGTCAGTCAGACAGATTCCTCGTTTGATATTCTGCAGAATGGACGTTTCTGATTTATGTGTCAGTGTGGTTTCATAACATCAGGATTGCGGGACCGGACCGGTGTGAATACATATCTGACATTTGTTAGCTACCTTGTCAATTGACACAATTTCACAATTCACGCAGCCTGTCAGGCCTAGTATGAAGTCCTGAAAGCGGATCGCACCCTCTATCTCGCTCACCCAGAAACAGGTGGTTGAAAGCAAGCTTAAATGTTGTAAGGATGACGTGTGTGTGCGTATGTGCTTCAGTGTCGAATAATTTATCTTTAGATGGTTCTTCATATGTATTTGATATGATTTTTTAAAAATGTTATTTTAAGTGAAACAAATTGAAAACTAGGAAGTTCTGCATAAACCCATTTCAAATGGGCTGTTTAAGGTTCTAGCTGCAATCCAATTACAAGCCTGAACAAATAGTCGGACCAATCAGAAAATGTCTTTGCCATGTCTCTCTAAGAATGGCGTTTGTTTTTCTTGGCCGGGTACCTCAGGTGGGTGGAGACTTCTCTTTGGACGAATGGAAAGGTTTAAAATGACCGGGCCATGCAACATGAATTTGACATGTGTTGTAGACTTGTCTAGCCAGCAATAATGGCACCCAAACAAACCACAACAATGTCAGAAATCTTAAAGTATATGTTGCCACATCGTTCAGTGTTGATAGTAATTCGTCGGATGATTCTAATATATTTGTTAATGTATTTGATGTTTAGTTTATTTATTTATTTATTTTTACAGGGACAGTGCACATTAATCAACGTTTCAGTAAAAGTGCCGGTTTTAGCCAGCCGGCTAATTTTCAACCGCAGTCCCTGGGCAGGTTATTAAAAACAATTGCAATATAGACAATAGCAACATAGAACAAGCAAGACATAGCAACATAGGACAAGCAAGACATAGCATACAGACAGAGCAACATAGAACAAAAAGCAGCAAGACAAAATTCATAAAAGCAACAGTGTTTCCACACCTCACAAGCTACAGACAACATGGAGAGCAGCAACACACAGCTAGGGACCATGTTCACAAATCTGATTGACCTTTAGCCATGTCTTCAAGCATTTTGTGAAAGTGTGATATGTGGTGCAGTTATGTGTGTCTGATGGCAGTGTATTCCAGACATGGGAAGCTCTCACAGAGAATGCAGATTTACTGAAGGTGCTTTTCCTTAGGGGAACTATAGTCACCTCTCATGGCAGACCTTGTGGATCTGCTGCCATATGTCTGGGTTTTCTGTTTAACAAAAATACTGAGTGGAGGGGGAGCCAGGCCATTAAGGATCTTGAATACAAGACATGCGTCGGTGTATTGCACAAGATTTTCCCAACTCAAGAGCTCATGCTTTCTAAGGATGTGACAATGATGATGGCTATTGGGCTTCCTATCAAGCACTTTGAGAGCCTGTTTGTAGACAGACTGAATAGGTTTTAATGTTGTACAGCAAGCTTGGGCCCAACTAGTCAAGCAGTATGTTAAGTGGGGGAGTATCATAGATTTGAAGTACAGTTTTGCTGCCTCTGTAGTCAAACAATTTCGTATAAATCGGAAATTAGCTAGGTTGAATGTGGTTATTTGAATGACCTTTTTCACATGCTTTTTAAAAGAGAGGTTGGAATCAAGTATGATGCCAAGGTACTTAAAATCGGATACCACCTGGAGCTTCTCCCCTGACACATAGACATCTGGCTCAGTAGCATCTGTTGCCCTCTTTGTGAAGAACATGCAAACAGTTTTTTTCACATTGAGATGCAAACACGAGTCACTGAGCCACTTTGTAACCTGGGCCATTACAGTAGTGAGTTCTTGTGCAGCTTGTTGTTTGCTCTTTGCATGCACATATATCACTGTATCATCTGCATACATTTGAACTTCAGACCCAGTACAGACAGAAGGCAGATCATTAATGTACAGGCTGAACAGGAGGGGCCCCAGTATTGACCCTTGGGGCACGCCCACATCATAGCTACGAGTGGGCGACAGCTCATTGCTCACTCTGACACACTGAGTTCTGCCTTCAAGGTATGATTTCATCCATCTCAAGGCATCAGGGGAAAAGTTGAACTTGGACAATTTTGTGATGAGAATCTCATGGTTAACAGTATCAAAAGCCTTCCTTAGGTCCAGAAACACAGCCCCAACAGCACCCCCTTTGTCCATCTTGGACTTCACATTTTCCAGAAGAAAGCAGTTGGCCGTTTCTGTGGAGTGTTTCGCTCTGAAGCCAAACTGCATGGAGTGTAATGTGAAGGGGCTGTTGTTGAGGTGGGCAATGAGTTGTTCTGCTACACACTTTTCAACAACCTTTGACACCACAGGTAGTATACTAATGGGCCTGTAGTTACTCACGTCAGCAGGGTCGCCTGATTTAAAGATGGCCGTTATTATGGCCGACTTCCATACCCTTGGAAACACACCGAGACCAATAGATGTATTGGTGACCTTAGTAATGGGGCCAATGAGTGACTCTTTGTAGTTTTTAAGAAAGGTAGAGTCCATCCCAAACACATCTTTGGCTTTAGAGTTCTTTAGTGAGCTAATCACTAAATGTGTTCTGACTATCTTGGTCAAATAGTTATTCTGACATTTTTATCTATTCAAAAAGCCAGTTTTCTTTACTGAATGTCTAATCCAGAAGTGTCAGAACCATATTACTAAACCCTGATTGACATTTCAGAACTATAAGGTTATATCTGTGATTGCACCCTGCTAAAAAAATTGATTTACAAATGTCTCAGGATTTCGATACTCTGCAATTTAGGTACCTTTTAAGGCGAGGCCTTTATGAAAGAAGAATTCACTACAAACCAGTTCCGGCATCTGGGATGTATCTCAATATCTCAGAACTATGCTTTGCACAGATAGAACCCAAGGTCACGTTTTCCTAAATGTTTTATCGCTTTGCTCCGTCAGATACCAGATGATGAGAAGGGGTATGAGTTGGACCTCTTCTGTGTCCCCAAACACTATGAGGAGGATTTAGACAGGGTCATCATCCCTCATGGACTGATCATGGACAGGTAAGTCAAACCATCACCACTGGACTGGCACTCTTGGAACCTGGGTAGGCTACTGTACTGTAGCATCATCATCAAATCCCAGGGCACAATGCTGCGCCAAGGTTATTCTAGTAAACAAAAAAATGAAACAAAAGCTAATCATGATAACTATTTAGTAAACTGCCTAATAATTTAATTTCAATCTGTTTGAAAAACTATACTACAACTTTGACTCTAAAAGGAGCTAAAATAAAAAAACAAATTGTGTTCAGTTTTAGTTTTTTCTCTTCTAATCTTTAGGCAAAAATCAAATGGGATTTTCAAGATTTCTTTCCTCTAATAGGGTTTTGAAACTTCTGAATCTGGAGATGGCGACAAGAGATGGCGACGTTTCAAATAGGCCTAGCTAGTTTTTTAGCTTGTGCATCACTAGCCATCTGGTCTCGCTAGACAGATGGGTTGCCTTCCACAATGTTCCATCAAACAAGTCTGTACAAGTACCTGCGTCAGTTGGGATAGAGCGGAGGAGTCGGAACAGAGAAGCCTGTCACATCCGGTGACGTCACCACCTTATCTGCTTGTTGCATAAACAACCCCGCCGGACACAAAGTAATAACTAGCTAGCGAGATGGAGAATGCAGAGGTTATTTTAATGAGTGCATTTAGCAAGTGGCTAGTTTGCATCATCTACCTCCAAGCCAGGTTATGTCTGGCTACAGGCTACAGAAACTCCTATTTGTTGAGAGATTTGTCTGAGGCCCCTCCCCGGGAACATTTTTTTTTCCGAAATGTCCAAGAGAATCCGACATCTTCCCCAGACCAAGTGCTGTTTCTCGAAGTCTGGGATTTTCGAGACTTACTAGCTATCACCAAAGATGATCTATTATATTGACAAGCTAGTCGAGTGACTGCTCTAACAATTGCAATACAGGTCCACAAAGATGGAATGCAGGCGGGAGGAGGAAAGATCAGGTGGGATCATTCTAGCCGATGAGGGGGCAGATACTCGTGTAAACAACAGGCACAACTCCAATAGTCTAATTTTGAAAGTTGCGGAAATGCCACGTGTGTCCCCTTATCAGTGCATTCGTAAAAACCTAACCATTACGAAACTTCTATTCGATCATCAAATAAGCATAACGTAGCAAATTACTAATACAATTTTTTTGTTGGCCAAACTCGACACTCTCATTGACCTCCATACATCAATTCCCCACTTCTACTAGTTAATGCTAATTTTCACGCAGACAGATTTAGGGTTGGCGTCGACCCTCTCGCTTCGCCTTTTTCTTCTCTGTTGTCACTAGCTAACAGAATTACAACCTACAACACATAAATGGCTCCTAGCCTCCCACACATAGGAGGCTACTTTCCGTCCCCAACACTAACACTAAAACTTAAACATTTATTTCATTTTTATATTGTTTATCTAAAATAAAAACAACTAGTAAATCAAGTTGGGACACTAACAAACTGAATTTCAAAGAAAGAACCCCCCCCCCCCATTCTGTGCCTTCATTGTTTAAAAAATGTTTTGACCCATGGTTGCAAAGGTATATTGTGTGAAACAGCTCACCAACATATTTGTTAGACAAATCACTGTAAGGCATTCAGGCCAGCAGTGATGTAACAGCCACCATCAATTTGCATTGCAGACATTACGAATGAGACCTGGGCAATCGGACTAACCGGTTGTAGAATGCCATGTTAAACCGTGTTCTGAATACCGTAGGACTCCAAACAGAACATTTGGTTTGACCTAGGAAGCAACTTTTCATCAGGTGTCCACCTGGTCAGACTAACCACAAACCATTATTGTTTTGACTGACTAGATCACAAACCAACTGAAGATTGATGAGCCTTCACAGAAATGACAGGTCACGTGCTATTGTATCTTCCTCTGTCCTTCTCTAACTCCATGCCTTTTCCCTCTGTCCCCTCTGTCTCTCTCTAGGACTGAGCGTCTGGCTCGTGATATAGTCCGGGACATGGGGGGACACCATATAGTAGCACTGTGTGTTCTCAAAGGAGGTTATAAATTCTTTTCCGACCTGCTGGATTATATCAAGGCCCTAAATCAGAACAGTGATAAGTCTGTCCCGTTGACTGTGGATTTCATTAGACTAAAGAGCTATTGCGTGAGTGAACCATTCCACATTTATCTTCCTCCTTCAATAGCTTCCAAATCAGTTAAATACAGTCGATGGCAATCTTTATGTACAGTAAATGCTGGGTTACATGCTTATTCTGGGTATTGTTGCTGGAGAATGATGTTGTCTAGCCTGTTCTTAGATCAGTTTGTGCGTTTAGCCAACTCCTTTGTTATCTGTTCTCATGCCAACACACACGACACGGGTTGGCTAAAGCACAACTCGGCTCTGCTATTGATGCATGAGCAGATAACACTGCCATTTGCCAACACTGTTCTGAGGTATATTTAGATCCCCACTAGATCACCTTGTGACAGATTTAGACCATCACCCTCATCCTGGATGAGGTGTAGTTTTACTGGTGTGTATTGTCCCCAGAATGACCAGTCTACAAACAGTGTCAAAGTTATTGGAGGGGATGAGCTCTCTACTCTAACGGGGAAGGTGAGATTTGATTGCTTGCCATAACCACTGATCAAATATCTTACATCTTAGGAGTGAAATTGTAACCCTTTTACAGGCTCCGTATTTTCTTTTTAATAATTCAAATGTTCTGATTATGTACATATTCATCAACAGTATATTTGTGTATTGAATTGTTTCCTCATTTCCTTTGCAGAATGTTTTGATAGTTGAGGTAAGGACAATTTCCCTCTGTCTTTCTAGCATTTCATCTGAATATTACATCTCTCTAAATGTTAAAACTGCTGTAAATAAATGTGGAGCATGCTAGCTCTCACATCAACCATAGCAATATGACCAGGGCACAAATCACATTCACTCTTGGGTGTATCATCGCTATGGCTGTCCACATAAATATTTTATTGCTTGCCTTGAATTGTTGTAGGACTGCTTTGCACGCCTTGAATTGTTGTAGGACTGCTTTGCACGCCTTGAATTGTTGTAGGACTGCTTTGCACGCCTTGAATTGAAACCCCTTATCCAACGGTATCTGTCCTGCTGATTGGTTTAGGACATTGTGGAGACTGGGAGGACTATGGAGACACTGCTATCACTGCTGAGTGAATGCAATCCAAAGATGGTCAAAGTGGTCAGGTGAGAACCATTGTATACAGTACTCTTTCCTCTCATATCATGCCTACTGAGCATTCTCTACAAGTACTGTGTTTCCCTGATTTAGACAGAAGTGTTGCAGCTCAGAATGTCAGTCACTTTTCCAATCCAGACAGCACTGTGAATGACGGCACTCTCCGTCTACCCTAATGCTCTCTCTTCCCCTTAAGCACTGATTTAGAGATGTTATGTGACTGGAACAGCTTAAGAGTTCATCTATGCACTGTTAACTGATGTGTGGCAGGACGGGATAACCCTCTGCTATCGAAGGGACTATGTGACTCTAGTTTAGGTTGTAAATGGCACTGTAGTACAGTATATTATTGAGAGGCCATTGAGTGGGTTGTATTTTTTTGCTGTGTAGACCATGTCATTGAGAACATCCCATGCCATTAAGAGCATGGTTTGCCTAGATATCCTATTAATTTCTCTGGTTGTATGCTTTGTCATTTCAGCCTTCTAGTTAAGAGAACACCAAGGAGTTCAGGATACAGACCAGACTGTGAGTTTTGCTGTGTGTGTGTTGGGGAAAGGGGATACCTAGTCAGTTGTACAAGTGAATGCATTCAACCAAAATGTCTTCTGCATTTAACCCAAGCCCTCTGAATCAGAGAGATGCAGGGGGCTGCCTTAATCGATGTCCACGGTGCAGTTGTTGGGGGTTGTGTGTGTGTGTGTGTGTGTGTGTGTGCGTACCCACTGATGTACTAGAAAGAGCCTCCGCCTTAGGCAGGATGACCACACATGATGTAGTTATATTTTCCACATGAGATTAATATGCTTATCTGAAAATCTACTTTAAATGTGTAATTGAACCTGGTACTATGATGCTACACACACGGTTAGAGATTATGCAATGCTTTTAAGTCTGACTTGGCTAAGCTTTTAAAGATGGTGCTGCAGGAAAATCTGTTTACCTTAGACTTGCTCTATGTCCCTGGCAGCTAAAGGGTCAACCCCAGTCACAGACAACAGGAGTCAGCCATCTAGCCTCCAGAGAGAGAAAAGACCAACATACTTTATGTATGTTGTTATGTAATACTAATGCATATAGCTGTAAAGGAGAAATGTACACTAAAACACATCCCATAAAGTCATGACACGGATTTCTTGATATTCAGCATGCCAGGAACTAGAGACTCATATCAGTATGTTAATACGTGTTGCACATAGCTTTTTTTGCATGTATTTGTAGAGTGATTTCTGTCTGTTTTGTGTTTCCGTCTCTCTGTATTTCCCAGACATGGGGTTTGAGGTGCCTGATTGGTTCCTGGTGGGATATGCCCTGGACTACAACGAGTACTTCAGAGATCTCGGTGTAAGTTGTCTGGGTTAGACATGATCCTGATATTTGGTCATATTCTCTATCCAAGATTCAGCTTGTTGAGTGTTAGGGAAGGACCTAAATATAAGATCTGTTAAATCAAGTCTGTCATTGGTGTATTCTTTCACACGCGCGTGCGCACACACACTTGTTACCATGTGTTTTTGCTCTGTGCAGCACATCTGTATACTGAAAGAGAAAGCAAAGGTGAAGTACAAAGTGTGAGTTGAAGAGGAGGCAATGGACAGATGGATGAACCACTTTGGATGAAACTAGGCAAATTGAGATTTTTGGGGTTCTGAACCAAATGTTTTTTTTATTTATTTTTTTACCTCATGGATCCTACTTACATACTTAATAGAGCCCCACGGTGGTGTCATAATACCTATATAATCTAGAGGTCAATCAGATAAATGGTTCCAATCGGTTTTCCACCATTTAGATACCGTTTGGAACCACTTTTTTGTTTGACCGCTGGATGTAATGGGGATTATGACTCATACATTGGTATTCTATGTGAACACATGGATTGTGAATTCACTTTGCAAGATGCTCTTTGAGAACATTTTTATTTCTTATTTTCAAAATGATTGTTTCCCTGGAAGGAGTGGGATGAGTAATGTGTTTTTAAGTAGAGGAGGACTCGTGTAAAGATGGTTATGGGAGATATTACACTATTATAATTTCAATGTATTTTATATATTATCTTGGGGCCTTGAAGGCCTCTTAGTCTGATTATGTTAGTAATAGTGAACAGTGGTGACCTGTCATTCAGGGTAGGTGTGGCAGAGCCCCACTGTTTTGAGCCCCACTGTTTTGAGCCCCACCTGTTTTGAGCCCCACCTGTTTTGAGCCCCACCTGTTTTGAGCCCCACCTGTTTTGAGCCCCACCTGTTTTGAGCCCCACATTTTTAGGGGGGATTGCCTGTTTTGCATGTTGTTTTGTCATTGATACGTGTCACATCAGTTTGTAAACCATGTAAAACAATAAATAGTAAATCTAATCATTGAGTTAATAAAACCGCATACGAACATGGTCTCTCTTTTGCTTTCTTGAGTAAGGCAGCTCCAAAATGCTTGTCTGCTTATATGCCCAGTTTTTTTTATCCTACGGTTCTGATTTGGTGTACAGGGAGAACACTGTAAGAACGGCTAATGTTCAGAATTCTGTCGCTGTACATTTCAAAAGTGCTAAACAAATAGTTATATTGACTGTCCTAGCTCGCTAATTTTGTTGTAATTTAACCTTTTATTTAACTAGGCAAGTCATTAATGTCTTAATCAAAATTACGGATTGCTTCTTATCCACTTGATGCCATAGTTTGTACATCTCAATTGTCAGTAGATACCACATCTGTTTAAGCAAGTCAGACATATCAGTTATGGTTTTTAAAAGGCAGTAAATGAGGCTCCATGAACTGTTTCACTGCCAGACAAGGCTCTGCTGATAGCAAGGTGTAGCAGTGGTAAGGTATTGGGACAGTTTGTTGGTACCGTTTGTCACCGTTATCGTGCAATGAATGTATTGTTTAGTGTTGTGTAGGGGCTTTGGTGGCAAAGCCCCTACCAAATGCCACCAAAAAATGTGTTTGCCCCACCATTAATTTATATACTACAATCTCCACTGGTAGTGAATATAGATTTACAATTCACAGCGTCTCAGATTGTACATATCCACAGTGAACTCTGAGTCTAAAGTCATGTATCAAACACTTTTACTGCATTGAACAAACTACAAACCAATAATGCTGGAATGTACTGTAACATAATTTTGTTTAATATACAATGGAAATGTGATGCCTGTTTTCTTTCGCCACTCATTGAGAGCAATATTATTCATCCTGAAACCTTTTGCTGGGGGGGTGTGTGTGTGTGTGTTTGTCAAAGCTGACTTCATGGATTGTCTTCAAACTCATTCCACGGAGGGCCCAATGTCTGTGGGTTTCCGCTCCTCCATTGTACTTGATTGAGAACTTAAGGTCACTAATTAGTAAGAAACTCCCCTACCTGGTTATCTAGGTCTTAATTGAAAGGAGAAACCAAACACCAGCAGACACTAAGCCCTCCATGGAATGAGTTTGACACACCTGGCCTACAGGTGTATGTCAGGACCTGGCTTCCCTTTAGAGATGGAACTTAGGTTTACCAAGTTTATTTTTTTTAATGATGCATCTTTCCTACAACTGCCTAATATGTAATATGCGCTTCCCAAAATACCACGCAGAGAGAGCGATCGCAAAGTGCGTAGTTGGAACGTGTCGATACTGACAGGATCAAAATCAAGGGAGCGTTGCTCTTTTGTCAGCTTTTCTCCATTAAAATCCTGTCTTTTTGACGTCGTGAAGAAGTCATCTCATTTTGGTTGAAATCTGATTAAACTCTGGCCCAGGTATCTAAATGCTACTCCAGTAGTAGAAACCAATTTATATAAACGTGCATAGTGTTTGTGTGCCATGCACCCATTGCACATAAGACACTAGATCCATTACAATTCTAAACATACGTGTTAGTTTTCAGCAGGGTATGCATGAGCTCAGCACACTGGGCAAACTGTACCCAGTCAACACACTGGGCTCGGGCCTATTCTGTTTGAGACCCGGGGGCGGGTGGCTTCATGTGAGTTATTCCCAAATCCAGTAGAATCATATTACTCTGAGCTCCGGTAAATGGTACTCAGGCCGAGTACACATCGGCTTATCCGGGCAGATTAAAAATGTTCAGGAGCAGGGCCATTTGAGGTGTTTATTTGGTAGGTGATGAAATACCAATTTTAAAAAAATCAAAGAAATGTGATATTTCAACTCCCAAGTCATCAAATTGACAAGGTCATTTAAAGCACAAATTTCTGACATCTCTGTGGTCCTGTAGGTATCAAAAATGGTCCCTAATTTAGAGAATCTCTGATGCTATAAATGCTTTTACTTTTACTACAGGCTATGCCAGTGTTTTCTGTAGTTTGCAGTCCACCCAACTGAAAAGTGCACATTCACTTACATAGCATTTGTTCATGTAAGATCTTGATTCATCAGAGGTCGTTGTATTTTGTATATATGGGGTGGTAGGGTAGCCTAGTCGTTAGAGCATTGGACTAGTAAACGAAAGGTTGCAAGTTCAAATCCCCGGGCTGACAAGGTACAAATCTGTCGTTCTGCCCCTGAACAGGCAGTTAACCCACTGTTCCTAGGCTGTCATTGAAAATAAGAATTTGTTCTTAACTGACTTGCCTAGTTAAATAAAGGTAAATAATGACACATTTTGCTTAACCTGCTCCCGCGCAACACTCATTCTAACGTTACACCTCTCAACTGCCATTTTAAATTCTTGAGTATCTTGTTTTTCAGAAATCTTCTAGCTTGGATGAAGAAGGGAACAAAGAGAAGGAGTACAGAAGTTATTCAGCCTGCTGACTAAATAGCCTATGATTTGCTGTCTAGCTTTCTCTATCTGCCTGACTGCCAGATTGATGAGGGGCAACATAGTCTAACTGAGCTGGCCACCTGGCCAAGCTGAGCAAACGGGGGAGAAGGGCCTTGGTCAGGGAAGTGACCAAGAACCCGATGGTCACGCTGACAGGGCTCTAGAGTTCCTCTGTGTAGATGGGAGAGCCTTCCAGAAGGACAAACCTCTCTGCAGCACTCCACCAATCAGGCCTTTATGGTAGAGTGGCCAAACAGAAGCCACTCCTCAGTAAAAGGCACATGCCAGCCTGCTTGGAGTTTGCCAAAAGGCACCTAAAGACTCTGACCATGAGAAACAAGATTCTCTGGTCTGATGAAACCAAGATTGAACTCTTTGGCCTGAATGCCAAGCGCCACCATCCCTGGCACCATCCCTACAGTGAGACGTGGTGGCAGAATCATGCTATGGGGATATTTTTCAGTGGCAGGGACTGGGAGACTAGTCAGGATCAAGGTAAAGATGAACAGAGCCAAGTACAAAAAGATCCTTGATGAGAACCTGCTCCAGAGTACTCAGGACCTCAGACTGGGGCGAAGGTTCACCTTCCAACAGGACAACGGCCCTAAGCACGCAGCCAAGACAACGCAGGAGTGGTTTCAGGACAAGTCTCTTTATGTCCTTGAGTGGCCCAGTCAGAGCCCGGACTTGAACCCGTTCGAACATCTCTGGAGAGACCTGAAAATTGATGTGCAGCGACGCTCCCCATCCAACCTGAGAGGATCTGCAGAGAAGAATTGGAGAAACTCCCCAAATACAGGTGTGCCAAGCTTGTAGCGTCATACCCAAGAAGACTCGAGGCTGTAACTTCTGCCGACGGTAGAATCATGATTCGTCTGTCTTTACAGTTCATGAAAAATGTCAATGACCTTATGTATGGCCTTAACAGCAGTGCTTGGCCACCCACTCTGCTACCAAGTGACCTATTCTGCCACATCCCAGTGAGAGTCCAGAACCAACACTCCTTAAATACATATTGACAGAAGGTTGTGTGTAAAATGTTGTTTGATACTCTGATCTTTTAATGTGTATTGATTCCTACTAACCAGCTTGGTAAGAGCTAGGTTTGTACTAGCTATGCTGATGATCATAAAAACATTCTCTGCATCAAGTCTCACTGAGACTGGATTCTCCAAGAGACATGCTATTCAGCTGCCCATTGTCTGATCTTACACTATTAGGAAAAAAAGGTGGAACCTAATTTGGTTCCAGGTAGAACCCTTTGGTTCCATGGAGAACCCTTTCCACAGAGGGTTCTACCTTGAACCCAAAATGGTTTTGCTAGGAACAAGAAAGGGTTCTCCTATGGGGACAATCCTTTTTGGAACCCTTTTTTCTAAGAGTGGTGTAAGTAAGTAGATCCAAATGAAATAGCACTGATTGTAATAATATTAGATTGTAAAGAAAATTTTAAATCCTATTTTAACTTCTCCTTTTTTTCCAGGTGCAAAACCCTGGTCCTGATTCAAGTGTCACGAACCGGCTCAAAGCCCGTAACAAAGGGAGACAACGTGGAGATAAGGAGTAGCAAAATATATATTTATTAAATAAGTAACTAAGTATAATATACAATGGTGTGTGTAATCAGTAATCAGTAGTGTAAGTGAGTGTTTTGCATGCATGAATGTGATAATGCAGGGTGTTGAAAGGTGCCAAAGCAAACAAACAAACAAAGGCCACCAAGAACCACAACACAATCTACAAAAGGTGTCTGCATGGAGAGAGTCTCCTCCATGAATGTGGAAGAGGTCTATTTATCCTGGGAGACACCTGGCCCAGGTGTTTCCCATGTAGCTGACGACCCTCTCAACTCCGCCCACCGGCATCCTAATAAGGAAACAAGAACAAAGAAGGCAGACAGAGTGGGAGGGTCGTCACACAAGGCTCCTCTCTTGGTGAGTCATGTGCCTCCCGATTCTCTCTGTTACTCACACCAAGTGTGCAGTTGCAGAGAAGAGGAAGAGATTAGCAGATTACACCCATTTCTAACACTGTTTGTAGGAATGATATGACAGACGCCACTTTTGAACAATATAATATTTTGTCACTTTATTGCAGTGGTCACCAACTGGGCGATCTTCAAGGCATTCCTAGTCAATCACCAAACATTTGTGTAGAAAACCCAACGATGAATGCTGTGGTAAAAGCTTTATTTTTTGTGTTGCACTGATGGCGGTAGGAGCCCTGCACACTTATCCTGCAATGAAAAAGTAGCCAAGTATCAATGGCCCTGCATTTTTATTATTATTAGCAGCTTGTCACTTTCTCTGGACGTTGGAACAACATTAATTTGTGTGCGGTGTGACTTGAGTTTCCTAATCGGGTAGAAAACTCTGGTCAGTCTCACTGGAGGAAAGGAAGGAGAGACCGGGAACCGTGAGCAACGTACCCTCTGTTCTTCTCTCCCTCCCTCCTTCTGCTGACACTAATGCCGTGTTCAAAACAACTGGGAAATATGAAATCTTCGACTTACATTTTTGCATTTAACTTTCTTTTTTTAAGACTGCCACACTGTCTTCAATTTGGGACCCTCTGTCCGGAACGTTGTCCGCAGTATTATGGAGTATTATGCAGTATTATGGAGTATTATGCAGTATTATGGAGTATTATGCAGTATTATGGAGCGGTGTGTTTTTATTTAAAGCTGTTTGAATATGACATGTATTATGTGTGGCGTACCGCAGACAAGCCACCAGGGGGAGACTCGTCGAGGCGTGGTGACAGATGGATCACGTGGCAGTGGCTCCCTCTGCTGGACGTGCCAGGTCTCGACAGGTCCTACGGACAGGACTAATTGGGGCTGCTTTAGGCTGGTGAGTAATTAAGTGTCTGGGTGGCCAGCTCTAGGAAAAGTCTTGGTGGTTCCAAACTTCTTCCATTTAAGAATGATGGAGGCCACTGTGTTCTTGGGAACCTTCAATAATGCCCCAGAATTTTTTTGGTAGCCTTCCCCAGATCTGTGCCTCGACACAACCCTGTCTCGGAGCTCTATAGACAATTCCTTCGACCTCATGGCTTGGTTTTTGCTCTGACATGGAATGTCATCTGTGGGACCTTATATAGACAGGTGTGTGCCTTTCCAAATCATGTCCAATCAATTGAATTTATCACAGGTGGACTCCAATCAAATTGTAGAAACATCTGAAGGATGATCAATGGAAACAGGTTGCTCCTGAGCTCAATTTCGAATCTCATAGCAAAGGGTCTGAATATTTTTGCAATTAAGTTATTTCTGTTTTAATTTAATCCATTTTAGAATAAGGCTTTAAAGTAACAAAATGTGGTAAAAGGGAAGGAGTCTGAATACTTTCTGAATGCACTGTATATTGAGACGTGGTATAGGCAGTAGCCGACAAGTAGCAAAATACAACTCAATTGATTGAATATGAAATTCAATATGATTGAAATGGGCCTGTTTATATTTTAATGCAGTCATCTTGGTTTTCATTTGACATCTTTTTATACATCACTTGTTTATGTCAATTGCAAAGACATTGGCAACTTTGTATTCGTAGACAACATTGTTCTGAAGTGGTCACAGAGATAGAATCACATGGTTTATCCATGTTTGGTGGAGATCTTCTGTGTACAAAGTGATGCGGGAGGGCAAAAAAAGAATCTTAACGATCTACGTGGTCTGAGGCATTAGATTTAGAGCGTTTTCAAGTGCAATGTTAACAATGATTTTGGGAAACATTTATGAGCTTTAACGATGTGTAACAAGGTTAGTTATGTTTCCACTTGCCACTGCAGAAATGTGTATTTAATGTTTAGGTATTTTAATTGGTTGGTTCAAGTCAGATGCCAATAAGGTGTAAATTCATTGGCTAAGCTTGCAGATAGCGGGAGATCGCAAATGTAAATTCATCCAAGTCTGATATTGATATGCAAGCAGTAGGTCACGTTCTGAAGTGCATTCTATGGAAGTAATAATGCCTGCGAAGCTGGTGTTTGGAGGAGAAATTGGCATGGGGGTTGTTAGGTCCGAGACAAACCGTGTCAATATATCCTCCAAACACTGGCTTCTTGGGCATTATCACTTTTATACAACGGGTTACCAACATATTCAAATAATGATTGATATATTTTCATGAAATGTTATTTATTCATACTATTTCAGCCTTCCACAAGATATTGTCCCGACACACATCTAGGGTTGCTATCCAAGCCGGCTGGTCGTTCGTTCTATTAGTTTGGTTGCCAGAGACTCGACCCAGTTGTTATTTTTTCCTTGGATGGTGTATCAATATGCCCTGTCATTACAAAGATACAGGCGTCCTTCCTAACTCAGTTGACGGAGAGGAAGGAAACCGCTGACTTTAAAACAGTTGCAGAGTTTAATGGCTGTGATAGGAGAAAACTGAGGATGGATCAACAACATTGTAGTTAGTTAGTCCACAATACTAACTGATATGACAGAGTGAAAAGAAAGTCTGTACAGAATAAAACATATTGATGTAAGAAATGTGCGAGCTGGAACAGGAGCTTATCTCCTGTTTCTGTAGCATGAGGCAGCTTGACAGGACGCTAGTCCATTACCCTAAATCTCCTTAACACCAGGTCCCATTTTTAGTCTTTGTATGACTCTGAACTAAAGAAAAATGAACCACTGGTTCTGGTTCTGCTCACACTGCCCTACCCTGTGCTCTGACCTCTTTCTCCCCTCTCTCTCCAGATGAAATCTCGCGTCTTGTGACGGCCGGCCGCCCAACAACCTGCCCGCTTGACCCTATTCCCTCCTCTCTTCTCCAGACCATTTCCGGAGACCTTCTCCCTTACCTCACCTCGCTCATCAACTCATCCCTGACCGCTGGCTACGTCCCTTCTGTCTTCAAGAGAGCGAGAGTTGCACCCCTTCTGAAAAAACCTACACTCGATCCCTCCGATGTCAACAACTACAGACCAGTATCCCTTCTTTCTTTTCTCTCCAAAACTCTTGAACGTGCCGTCCTTGGCCAGCTCTCCCGCTATCTCTCTCAGAATGACCTTCTTGATCCAAATCAGTCAGGTTTCAAGACTAGTCATTCAACTGAGACTGCTCTTCTCTGCATCACGGAGGCCCTCCGCACTGCTAAAGCTAACTCTCTCTCCTCTGCTCTCATCCTTCTAGACCTATCGGCTGCCTTCGATACTGTGAACCATCAGATCCTCCTCTCCACCATCTCCGAGTTGGGCATCTCCCGGCGCGGCCCACGCTTGATTGCGTCCTACCTGACAGGTCGCTCCTACCAGGTGGCGTGGCGAGAATCTGTCTCCTCACCACGCGCTCTCACCACTGGCGTCCCCCAGGGCTCTGTTCTAGGCCCTCTCCTATTCTCGCTATACACCAAGTCACTTGGCTCTGTCATAACCTCACATGGTCTCTCCTATCATTGCTATGCAGACGACACACAATTAATCTTCTCCTTTCCCCTTCTGATGACCAGGTGGCGAATCGCATCTCTGCATGTCTGGCAGACATCAGTGTGGATGACGGATCACCACCTCAAGCTGAACCTCGGCAAGACGGAGCTGCTCTTCCTCCCGGGAAGGACTGCCCGTTCCATGATCTCGCCATCACGGTTGACAACTCCATTGTGTCCTCCTCCCAGAGCACTAAGAACCTTGGCGTGATCCTGGACAACACCCTGTCGTTCTCAACTAACATCAAGGCGGTGGCCCGTTCTTGTAGGTTCATGCTCTACAACATCCGCAGAGTACGACCCTGCCTCACACAGGAAGCAGCGCAGGTCCTAATCCAGGCACTTGTCATCTCCCGTCTGGATTACTGCAACTCGCTGTTGGCTGGGCTCCCTGCCTGTGCCATTAAACCCCTACAACTCATCCAGAACGCCGCAGCCCGTCTGGTGTTCAACCTTCCCAAGTTCTCTCACGTCACCCCGCTCCTCCGCTCTCTCCACTGGCTTCCAGTTGAAGCTCGCATCCGCTACAAAACCATGGTGCTTGCCTACGGAGCTGTGAGGGGAACGGCACCTCAGTACCTCCAGGCTCTGATCAGGCCCTACACCCAAACAAGGGCACTGCGTTCATCCACCTCTGGCCTGCTCGCCTCCCTACCACTGAGGAAGTACAGTTCCCGCGCAGCCCAGTCAAAACTGTTCGCTGCTCTGGCCCCCCAATGGTGGAACAAACTCCCTCACGACGCCAGGACAGCGGAGTCAATCACCACCTTCCGGAGACACCTGAAACCCCACCTCTTTCAGGAATACCTAGGATAGGATAAAGTAATCCTTCTCACCCCCTCCCCCCTTAAAAGATTTAGATGCACTATTGTAAAGTGGCTGTTCCACTGGATGTCATAAGGTGAAAGCACCAATTTGTAAGTCGCTCTGGATAAGAGCGTCTGCTAAATGACTTAAATGTAATGTAAATGTAACTACCAACCTTCCAATCTCAGGGTGAACACTAACCACAAAGAGTTGGAACCCTCAACATTACATTTTCTTCTAACAAAATTATGAAGTACGATGTTTAAGTGTCTCATGTTGGTTCCGTTTGTTGCAAAAGTTTACAGTTCCGAAAAATTATCATCAATCACTCACCGAAAAAGAAAATGTATTATCAGTAACTAGCTTCACAAAAAGCATGTCAAAGAACAGTTCTTTCTCCCTCTGCAGAGTGACTGGTTTGGCTAAAACCCTTCTCTAGAATTCTGCTCAATGACCCAGGAGCCTCGGCTGTGATCAACCTCAAATTAACCTGTTGAAGTCAATGAAAATTGCATGAAAGAGACTGTAATTCCCCTCAAAAGTTTAAATATAGAGTATATTTCTGATGTATTTACTTTTTAACACATTTTGTGTCAAATGTTTTGTATACCTGTGCAGATAATTGATTCAAATGTATAACTACTGGGCCTACTTATGTCCCTAGATCTTGTATTTTATATATAAAAAAGAAATATCCTCAAGTTGAACTATAAAGTTTTCTAAAAAATGTGTTAAAAAAGTGAATGCATTTTTGTTATCGATGTTTTAGGTTGTCATTGTAAAAGAGAATGCGTTCTCAATGACTTACCTGGTTAAATAAAGGATAAGTACATACCCAACTATTTTGTAAGTTGAGCCTCCCTTGTTTGTAGGAAACCATACACAAAATGTATCCTTTGACTAAATGGTCCCGTCTGGCTCAGTTGGTAGAGCATGGTGCATGCAAAGGGTTGTGGTTTTGATTCCCATGGTGGACCAGCACAAAAATCTATGCACTCAATTTAAGTCGCTCTGGTTAAGAGCGTCTGCTAAATGGTAAATGTAAAAAAATATGTCTGAAGAAAGACACCACATGGAAAAAGTGGTAAGCAAGTTAGGTCCAAGCCAAATAATTGTGTTGTGTTGGAGGTTTTATGATGCTTGTATTTAAATCAAAGTAGATACTTTAAGATTGTTCTATACATCAGTTGGGGTCGTAAGCTACAATATGAGGTCCTAAACATAGCATGAAAGCGGCTTCCTTGTAGCTGTGTGTGCTAATATAGTCACCCATAGCACGTGCTTAGGCAGTTAACCCACTGTTCCTAGGCCGTCATTGAAAATAAGAATTTGTTCTTAACTGACTTGCCTAGTTAAATAAAGGTAAAATAAAATAAAAATAATAATATAAGTCAAAATGTTTGCCTTGGTGTAAGTTGAGCCAACAATCATGGGGTAAGTTTAGCAAATTGAAGTGTTTTCTTCTCACATGTAATGCAAGGTATTATTGCTGGGATATGTTAAAGTGTACAAAAAAAATATACAAAGTGTTTGTTAGGTGTTAAGCCTGTGTTAAAAGGTGCTTAAAATTATTAAAAGTAAAACAAGCTATTGTGTTAAATTGTAAATAAAGATAGAAATGGTTTTAAAAAGGTAGTGGTAATATTTCATTCAGTACCGACACCTGCCCGCCCATCCAGCATCACCACTCTGGACGGTTCTGACTTAGAATATGTGGACAACTACAAATACCTAGGTGTCTGGTTAGACTGTAAACTCTCCTTCCAGACTCACATTAAGCATCTCCAATCCAAAATTAAATCTAGAATCGGCTTCCTATTTCGTAAACAAAGCATCCTTCACTCATGCTGTCAAACACCCTCGTAAAACTGACTATCCTACCGATCGTTGACTTCGGCGATGTTATTTACAAAATAGCCTCCAACACTCTACTCAGAAAACTGGATGCAGTCTATCACAGTGCCATCTGTTTTGTCACCAAAGCCCCATGTACTACCCACCACTGAGACCTGTATGCTCTTGTTGGCTGGCTCTCGCTTCATATTCGTTGCCAAACCCACTGGCTCCAGGTCATCTGTAAGTCTTTGCTAGGTAATCCCTGCCTTATCTCAGCTCACTGGTCACCATAGCAGCACCCACCCATAGCACGTGCTCCAGCAGGTATATTTCACTGGCCAAAGCAAATTCATCCATTGGCCATTTCTTTCCAGTTCTCTGCTGCCAATGACTGGAACGAACTGCAGAAATCACTGAAGCTGGAGACTCATATCTCCCTTCCTAGCTTTAAGCACCAGCTGTCAGAGCAGCTCACAGATCACGGCACCTGTACACATCTGTAAATAGCCCATCTGTAAATAGCCCATCCAACTACCTCATCACCATACTGTTATTTTACATTTTTATTTTGCTCCTTTGCACCCCAGTATCTCTACTTGCACACTCATCTTCTGCACATCTATCACTCCAGTGTTTAATTGCTATATTGTAATTATTTTGCCACTATGGCCTATTTATTGCCTTTACCCCCCCTTATCCTACCTCATTTGCACACACTGTATATAGACTTTTTCTATTGTATTATTGACTGTATGTTTGTTTATTCCATGTGTGACTGTTGTTTGGCCAGGTCACAGTTGTAAATGAGAACTTGTTCTCAACTGTCCTACCTGCTCAAATAAAGGTGAAATAAAAAAATCTAACATTTGTAGGTGGCTTAAGTTCCCCATATCTGGGGTAAGTTGAGTTGTGCCAAGAGACCACTTTTTCAGGACAAGCTGTTTTCAAAATTGTAATGTTTACATGAATTCTGATTATTTCCAGGGATACACAACTATTTGAAATATATGCAGATATGTTTGTTAGAAAGAATGCTATATTTCCCTTGATTTGATTTATTAGGATACCCATTAGCTGACACCAATGGCGACAGCTAGTCTTACTGAGGTCCGACGGACAAAAGACTTTACAATGTACATACATTTAAAAACATTAACATGCAGTGTATGTGTGCATCTATCAGTTACACATACATGTCACCTCTACGCAGACGACACCATTCTGTATACTTCTGGCCCTTCCTTGGACACTGTGCTATCTAACCTCCAAACGAGCTTCAATGCCATACAACACTCCTTCCGTGGCCTCCAACTGCTCTTAAACGCTAGTAAAACCAAATGCATGCTTTTCAACCGTCCGCTGCCTGCACCCGCACGCCCGACTAGCATCACCACCCTGGATGGTTCCGACCTAGAATATGTGGACATCTATAAGTACCTAGGTGTCTGGCTAGACTGTAAACTCTCCTTCCAGACTCATATCAAACATCTCCAATCCAAAATTAAATCTAGAGTCGGCTTTCTATTTCGCAACAAAGCCTCCTTCACTCATGCCGCAAAACTTACCCTAGTAAAACCGACTATCCTACCGATCCTCGACTTCGGCGATGTCATCTACAAATAGCTTCCAATACTCTACTCAGCAAACTGGATGCAGTTTCTCACAGTGCCATCCGTTTTGTTACTAAAGCACCTTATACCACCCACCACTGCGACCTGTATGCTCCAGTCGGGTGCCTGCGACTGGAACGAATTGCAATTTTTTAATATATTTTTTTATCTCCCTCACCAACTTTAAACATCTGCTATCTGAGCAGCTAACCGATCGCTGCAGCTGTACATAGTCCATCTGTAAATAGCCCACCCAATTGACCTACCTCATCCCCTTACTGTTTTTATTTATTTACTTTTCTGCTCTTTTGCACACCAGTATCTCTACCTGCACATGTTCATCTGATCATTTATCACTCCAGTGTTGATCTGCTAAATTGTAATTATTCGCCTACCTCCTCATCCTCCTATGGCCTATTTATTACCTACCTCCTCATCCTCCTATGGCCTATTTATTACCTACCTCCTCATCCTCCTATGGCCTATTTATTACCTACCTCCTCCTCATCCTCCTATGGCCTATTTATTACCTACCTCCTCATCCTCCTATGGCCTATTTATTACCTACCTCATGGCTTTTGCACACAATGTAAATAGATTTTTTTCTACTATGTTATTGACTTGTTTATTGTTTGTTTACTCCATGTGTAACTCTGTGTTGTTGTCTGTTCACACTGCTATGCTTTATCTTGGCCAGGTCGTAGTTGCAAATGAGAACTTGTTCTCAACTAGCCTACCTGGTTAAATAAAGGTGAAATAAAAATAGGCAAAACAAGTGATATATGATTCAGTAAGATTGGATTTTTAAAGTTTTATAGCAATGGTTATCAACTGTACAATACCATCATTAAGTTAGCTGATGACACAACCGTGGTAGGCCTGATCACTGACAACGATGAGACAGCCTATAGGGAGGTCAGAGACCTGGCAGTGTGATGCCAGGACAACAACCTCTCCCTCAACGTGAGCAAGACAAAGGAGCTGATCATGGACTACAGGAAATGGAGAGCCGAACATGCCCCCATTCACATCGAAGGGGCAGGTGTTTCAAGTTCCTTGGTTTCCACATCACCAACAAACTATCAAGGTGCAAACACACCAAGACAGTCGTGAAGAGGGATCGACAACACCTTTTCCCCCCCAGGAGACTGAAAAGATTTGGCATGGGTCCCCAGATCCTCAAAGTTATACAGCTGCACCATCGAGAGCATCCTGACCGGTTGCATCACTGCCTGGTACGGCAACTGCTCGGCACCTGACTGTAAGGCGCTACAGAAGGTACTGCGTACGGCCCAGTACATCACTTGGGCCAAGCTTCCTGTCATCCAGGAGCTATATTCTAGGCGATGTCAGAGGAAGGCCCAAAGAATTGTCAAAGGCTCCAGTCACAAACTGTTCTCTCTGCTACCGCACGGCAAGTGGTACCGGAGCACCACGTCTTTGTCCAAAAGGCTCCTTAACAGCTTCTACCCCCAACCCATAAGACTGCTGAATAATTAATCAAATGGCCACCTGGACTATTTACATTGCATTCGGAAAGTATTCAGACCCCTTAACTTTTTCCACATTTTGTTATTTCATTTTTTTTTCTTTCTCATCAATCTCCACACAAAACCACATAATGACAAAGTAAAAACGGCAAAGTATAAGGGATGTATACTCCAGTCTAGTAGGTGGCGGTAATGCAACATTTATTGGATGCCAACAAACATGAAATCTCATCAAAGAAGACAGCGGTTCCCGAACCCACAACCCAACCCCTCCCGTTTTTCAACTGGTCTTTCAGTACAGCACCGTTTAGAACGTTCCAGGACGTAGAATTTTGATTGGATCTTCCTGACCACCTCCGGTAATGCAGGGATGTCAAACTCATTCCATGGAGGGCCTAGTAGTCTTCTGTTTTCTGTTTTTTTCCTTTCAATTAAGACTTAGACAACCAGGTGAGGGGAGTTCCTTACTAATTAGTGAGCTTAATGCATCAATCAAGTACAAGTGAGGAGTGAACCCGCAGACACTTGGACCTCAGTTGAATGAGATTGACACGTGGGTTAGTGCAACCCTTGGGCCGGCCCTACCCTAAACCTTACCTTTTTTAAATGTAAAAGTTTATGGGGTGACGTCAGAGTTGGGCCGTACCAAGGATCCCATTTATACTTTGCCCTTGTCAAAGACGCATGTTGATGGTTTGAAGTAGCCTATCAACGAATCCTGACAACACAAGCATCTAATTTTGGCCAAAGGTACGGTTGTCCCGCCCTCTAAAAATAAATCATACAGGGATGGTAGTAATTGGGCTATAGACAACGATTCCTCTACAATTCCTCCAGAATTAAGATCATGGTCGACATTAAAAACCAAGCACCTACTACTGGCACTGCGGTCAGATGCCATAGTCCAATGGAAATTTGACAGGCTATTTATGAGCGATCTCGTCCCAAATGAGAGAGAAGTGGTTCTCCTGATCCCACGTCCAATGGACGTGTGCAAAATAAAATATTTGAAAACATTGTACAGAAAGGTCAAGGACTGTAATAGCAGGCGTGGGAACTGGAAACCCAATGCCCATTTTATTCGGAGCTGGATGCGGTATTGGGTGATAATTCCACCACCTGCTCACCTTCATTCTGGACACCAGGCTGGGGAGTGCTGTGGACGATGGAGATATTGAGCTGCTTAGCGCTTTATAGACTTTTTTTGTTGTTATGTGAATAGTTGAATTCAGCTGCTATATCAGCTATGAAAATAATACAGTGGTATTCTATTATTGTCTATTGAAATGTTATACAAATGTACTCTGGCTAGATCTAAAGGTGGGCTACAGGTGGAAAATTAGACCTACACATTATAATCCTTCCCATGCATCCCGATACATTTGTAGTTCAGTTTAAATTCTGTAATGACAGACTGATATACTATCAACCACCTGATGAGTGAAAACCCTTGTTCACACTGCAGGCCTTAATGCTAAATGTTTTTCGACTACTGACTGTCCAAACAGCAAGTGACTAAATCGGATTTGTGTGTTTTCAGACAGAAGCATTTTCTGACAAGACTACACTAGTTGTCATTTCAACAACGTGTGTGTGCAGTGGTGTAGGCTGATTGGTGGTGGTGCTTGTGCTTATGGAGCAGGCTCAGGTGACAATACCTGCCATGGAGGTTTCTAAGCAGGCTCAGGTGACAATACCTGCCATGGAGGTTTCTAAGCAGGCTCAGGTGACAATACCTGCCATGGAGGTTTCTAAGCAGGCTCAGGTGACAATACCTGCCATGGAGGTTTCTAAGCAGGCTCAGGTGACAATACCTGCCATGGAGGTTTCTAAGCAGGCTCAGGTGACAATACCTGCCATGGAGGTTTCTAAGCAGGCTAAAGTGACAATACCTGCCATGGTGGTTTCTAAGCAGGCTCAGGTGACAATACCTGCCATGGAGGTTTCTAAGCAGGCTCAGGTGACAATATCTGCCATGGAGGTTTCTAATCAGGCTCAGGTGACAACACCTGCCATGGAGGTTTCTAAGCAGGCTAAAGTGACCATACCTGCCATGGTGGTTTCTAATCAGGCTCAGGTGACAATACCTGCCATGGAGGTTTCTAAGCAGGCTCAGGTGACAATACCTGCCATGGAGGTTTCTAAGCAGGCTCAGGTGACAATACCTGCCATGGAGGTTTCTAAGCAGGCTAAAGTGACAATACCTGCAATGGAGGTTTCTAAGCAGGCTCAGGTGACAATACCTGCCATGGAGGTTTCTAAGCAGGCTCAGGTGACAATACCTGCCATGGAGGTTTCTAATCAGGCTCAGGTGACAACACCTGCCATGGAGGTTTCTAAGCAGGCTAAAGTGACCATACCTGCCATGGTGGTTTCTAATCAGGCTCAGGTGACAATACCTGCCATGGTGGTTTCTAATCAGGCTCAGGTGACAATACCTGCCATGGTGGTTTCTAATCAGGCTCAGGTGACAATACTTGCCATGGTGGTTTCCCAGTTGCTTTGAATGTTCAAAATCATAGTGTAAGAACACTTCTAAATCCTCAAAGGAAAAGATGATCCAACTTTCAAAACAAGTCCTTTTTGGTCACAGTAGTCCACTAGCTAGCTGTTTAGCCTTCTGGCACATTCACTATTTGTTTGTAAACAACAAGCTAGTTTTCTACCATATGTTCTTGTCAAACTGTCAACAGAGTAGCTAGCAAGCAACAAGATATGCCAAATAACAGTATAAAAACCACTTGAGGGCAAATAAATCAGATTTGACCGCTCAGACATGTCACAGGGCCAGGAATCAGATTTGTTTCTGACTTCAAACAACCTATATCCTATTCCATGTGCTTTTTGGCTGTTCAGACTGCAGGAAAAAGAACCGATTTCTAATTGGATGTGCAAATCAATAGGATTTGAGTCTTTAACTTTTGACTTTAAACTGCCAATGTGAACACGGCTAAAGAGAGACTGGCACTGAATTATCAATGATTTATAGGAAACCTAACAGTCGTTCACCCAGCACGTCACATTTTTGTTCCTTTGGTCAAACTGTTTAAGAATCTGGCCCCTGGAATATAATGCAATTCTTTTACATTTGATTCTATGTACGTTATGTTATTGGGGGGGTGTTAGTGTTAGGACATACAGGTAATTGTCAGTCACCGACTAAGAGGTAATGAGGGCGCTGGTCCTGAACTCAGCCTCGTATCAGATCAACCCCCCCACCGCCGGGGGCACCTAATACCATAGTCCCGCCCTGAAATCAGCTATCCCCGGTTAATGCTTGATCTCATTGAATCTAGTAGCCTTAAAGCTCTACAAAGAACAGTTGAACAGAGGAAACGTGAGACACGGGGTGAAATGTGAGTAGGCAAACTGACTGACAACACAGCTCACACTGTTCCAATAGGAGTCTTTATTACCACCTTTTCATCTCATGTCAAGCTCTTCACAGCAACAACAGTTATGCTGACAAACACACAGTTACGAGAGAATTCCACAACACCCGATCAGAACAATCTCCACCTCTTTTCCCTTTCACCTCACCATTATGAATCTCAACAGGCATGAAGTAGGGACACACACACACAGGTATACAGTCGACGGGTTAGGCTGAACAAAGTCCTTGAGCAGTGGTTCCCAACTCGCCATTGAGTACCAAACAGCACACATTTTTGTTGTAGCCCCGGACAGAAACCACCGGACTCAACTCATTGAGGGCCTGATGATTAAGCTGACAAGCTGATTCAGGTCTGCTTGTCTGGGGCTACAATATATGTGGACTGTTGGGGGGTACTGGAGGACTGGAATTGGAAACCACTATAGAGTTAGTGATCACACTTTAGACTTACAACATAACCGCAACCAGGGATGGATGAAATGAAAACACGTGAGGTGGTCATGTAACCAAAAGCAGAACACGGACACTGGCTAGACTGAAGTATGAGAAGTCAGATCATCTAGGGACATCAGACAAGGGACATGAACAGTCATGACAAAGGGGATCTGGTAAACGTACTACACTGATGGTTTGTCAAGGCACACTTGAGAAATTCACAACTGATAACCCCCCATCTCATATTTCAACATGGTTATTAATGTGTGTGGAGAGCATGTGTGATATTTTGCCACCTTAAAGTTAACATTTTCAACTAGTATTTTCAAATGAATATGTAGTCATTCAAACAGTTAAACTAAGCAATCGATCAAGCCAAATAAGAGCACTTGACCTTGGAACATGAAACCAGACAGAACCACGAAACAATGTATTTACACACATGTACAATGCACTGAACATTCAAGATTAGGCTACCTCATATTTCCTCTGAAAACAGTATATATAATATAAAGTTACATTCATCACACAGAGGAGATACTCAGAGGTTGGCTTTTTCTGTTTGTATGGCTTAGTGAGGCATCATGTGCTCTTGAAAATCCCCAATAAAAATGGAATGGAACGCTTGGACATCAGTAATGGAGGTGATTATCTATTGTGTTTAGGCCTAATTGATATTTTGAATGGGTGAAACCAAATGGGAGGTTGAAAATAGTTGACGTTTTCTGTGGGTGGTCTCAGTATGTGCCACCATCTGACAAGCTGTATCTCATATGGAACTACACAATTACAACTCATTCTAAGTCAATGCTTAGAATGGTGTCCCCTGCATATATTCCATTTATATGGTTTGCACAGAATGAGAGTATAATCGTGACTATTGGCCCGCGTTCTACATGAAGCGATCTAGTAGTATACACACCCCCAAACTGCACACTGGGTTTCAGTCCGACGTTTGAAAAATTATATACTGGATGTATATAAAACTGAACATCTGTTATAAAAATACTATGTAATCTGACTCATGGGTAAGAAACCTTCTAAATGACATTTTTAAATGGAGTAATCCTACTTTTTCAAGACATAATGTAAACATGAGCATGTAGGAATCTGAGCAACAACCAAATGGTTCTCGTTTCATCCGTTTGTCTCAATGGCTGCACATAGACAGGCATCCCATGTGATGTTTTTTTCAGTAATTGGTCTTTTGACCAATCAGATTAGCTCTGGAAAAGATCTGGAATGATTGGTCAAAAGACCAATTAGTGGGGGGAAATCTCAGAATTAGGCTGCTTGCATCTAAAGCAAAGTAGAGCAACATGGTTTAAAATGCATATTCATTTGGATGGATATGACAGAGGCAAAACTTTTGGGAGGAGAGTACCTTACCACATGTACAGTGCTATACAATATTTGTATTATTTAAAGTTTGTAATTTGTACAAAAACAATGTTAATATTATCCATGAAAGCTGCATGATTTAAAATGAGTAAACAAACATCAGGATATTTTAAAAATGGAACAAATATGACAAGTTTGAAAACAGGACACACTCCCCTCTCACAGCAATTACTCCAGAAACACAATTCAGACTTTACCACAATATTAATATCAGTACTGTTGATGTGACATGAGTATAAATGTAAGTATAAACATCACATTAGAAGTGTCCATCACTGCTGCACATAGCACCATAGATAACTTGCCATAGAGATGGCTATTCTCATGTTTACACACGCATCAAATTCTGACATTTTTTCCACTCACATCAGATCTTTTTCAGATCTGATTGTTCAAAAGACCAATTACTGAAAAAAATAGATTAGAATTGGGCTGCCTGTGTAAACGCAGCCAAAGTAACAGATTTTAGGCCACATTCCAATGTCCATACTAGCATACCACAGAGTACATGCCCAAAACATAGCTTTATAGTAAGTGGTATGGTAGTGTGGCTATTGTAGCACAGTTTTTGTGTAGCAGTGAGTCCCTGGTGACAATGCACGGGACAGGTACTGTGTCTATTTCACACAGCTCTGCCCTGAACGCTGACAGTAGTGGTTCAACATCTGTCCGTACATGAACCAGAAACCAACCAAAAACTACAACCACACACACACAAGACAAGGTAAAACACCAGTGGTTAACTTACACAGATTGTAAAATACAAGGTAAATAGTAGGCTACAGATAGCAATGTGCTGTACATTCTCCATAAAAATAACACACGCATAAATGTACACACACAATGTATCAGACCAAAATAAAATGGTGTGTGCCAGAGATATGAAAGCCTATGAATAGTAGCTAGTTACAATCAGAGACACCAAAACAAACTATGTATACTCGCTATGGGAATGACGGTATTGACAGAGACACTGAATGGACCACTCAGTATAAATAGGCTTCAGATGAACACTTGACACAAACAATCTCATATATAACTCCAAAAATATAGTGAATGAAAAATGTATGAATGCATGGTCAATGTGTTTAAATGTATACCTTGACAACTTAAAAAAAGTATTATTTTTTTAAAATGGACATCAACCAGTACAATGTGACTAACCATAGAAAGCCTATGGATGGATATAAGGATTTGCTGGTCACACAAAACAGTTTATAAAGTGCTTAATGTTTAAAACCACCATTCTATTCACAATGAACTGGAAAGACTTCCAAGTCCAACTCTAAAATCCCCCCAAACGAAAGTCGCACGACATATGCAAATGCTTCAAAAACATGGAAAGCATCTGTAACCACTTATAACAATAAGAGACCACACGGAGACTGAAATGTCAAAGCAACACCAGATACACACAGACTGCTGTGTGACCAGATACACACAGACTGCTGTGTGACCAGATACACACAGACTGCTGTGTGACCAGATACACACAGACTGCTGTGTGACCAGATACACACAGACTGCTGTGTGACCAGATAGACACAGACTGCTGTGTGACCAGATAGACACAGACTGCTGTGTGACCGGACTGAAGCCTTGCAATCACACACAAGAACAGGACGAGACACCTTTCTCTGGCCGCCCTTCTTTCACCCCTTTCCCTCAAAATCTCTTCTGTCTTTCTCTCTAGGTCCAACTTTCTGTATCCCTCTCTCCTCCCTCCCTCCCCCCACTCTTAGGCCATCAATAACACAGTACAGCATGAAAAAGAAGAACCACTGTATAAGTTAGACTGATGGATACCGGAGTTACTTTCCTCTGATTGAGCAAAAGGTGCAGTCACTCAACCAACTCATCATCACAGCGCCTATCCGTCTGTATGAATGCATGTACAATCACATCAAAATATGAGCCAAGGGCACAAGAGTACATTTGATAAAAATCTTTAAAAACATCATGACATGTTCTTAGCCTAGGGGGCTCGTAGCATAGTGAGACTCTATCCCATTCTCTGCATCTGTGGGGGGGTTGTGCTGTAAGCAGAAGACACAACCTGTCCCAGTCTAAGAGTGGGCAGACGTCACAAGAACCCCCAGCAATGTGTCTGTGGTCCCAGTAATGATCACTGCTTCTGAAGACTGTCCAGCAGGTCCTCCATCTTCTGGGAGGTGGTCTGTATGGCGTTCTGTAAGCTGGTCTGCATAAGGGTCGGCAGGCTAGGTTCTATGGCAGTCTGTATATTGGTCTGCATTGCAGTATGTGCGTTTGTCTGCATTGGGGTCTGTAGGTTGGTCTGCATGGGTGTGGCTGTCTGGGCCATGTCTGAGTCCAGTAGAGACTGGATGTGGCTTGCCTGCACAGGGTTGGCGTTCTGGGGTTGGCTCTGGGCTGACAGTGTTGAACCAGTGGACGTCATCAGCTGGGAGGAATCTGAGGAGAAAGAGGAGGATGTCAAAGATTATTTTAACATTTAAAACAATTTATACAGTATATATACGTAAATATTCCTCCATTACAGTCCACAATGAGTACTGATCCTGTCAGGTAAAGCAGTCTCACCGTTCTGGAGGCCGAACACAAAAAGGTTGGGTTGTCCTCCTGGCTGGCCGACATTCCTACTCACTCCCGTCTGGAACAGCTGCTCTGGGGGTCTCTGACCGGGGGAGGCGGTACTCTGCAGCTCCACCACCCCCAGTCCGCTCTGCATCACAAAGATGGTTGCAGCTGCTGCAGCCTGGTTTTCTAGTTCCTGCGTAGCCATGTTGCTTTGCAGACCAGACAGAGAACCCTGTGGCAGGAACAGCTCCACCTGCTGGCTGTCAGGGCAACTGCCTGAGCTGGAGCTCACCTGCATAGGCTGCTGGGCCTGGAACAGGCCCTGCTGAGGGGGATTGATGGAGGCTGTGGTCCCCCCTACTGTGGAGCTCTGGTCCTGGAAGGACATGGGCTCTGCTGGGTCAGACTGGGCCACCCCTACCCTGATCCCGACCATGGTGGGCTGGGAGAACAGGAGGGGAGCAGGGGTGTCCTGGGGGTGAGGGGTGCTGCTGCCCATAGAGAGGCCCTGGGTACTGAAGAGGAGGGTTGGAGGCAAAGCCTGGGGGTTGAGGGAGGCAGTGCAGAGGAGCAGGTCTGTGGGCTGGGGTTGAGGGTGTTGGCTAGAGGACAGAGTGTTAGTTTGGAACAAGGAGCCTTGTTGTGCCATGGGAAGCTGCTGCTGGGTTTGCTGTGGTTGTGTCTGCTGAGGGGACTGCTGTTGGTCCATGGGGGTGCTCTGCTGCTGCCTGGTCTGAGACTGGAACACTGACACAGTCTGGGGATCACTGGCTGAAGTCTCCATGGAGGACAGGAATGCTAGCTGCTGCTGACTACCGTGGCTAGAGAGAGTGTTGGGAGAGAGGAACAGCGTGGACCCCGTGACCTGCTGCTCATGATCTCGGCTACCACTGGTCAGCACAGTGAGAGTGTTCTGGAGCAGGGCGGCCTGGACCTGGTGCTGCGGGCTGGGGGATTCCGACAGAGGCCTGGGGGACTGGAGGAGCTGCTGGGGGGGGGAGGTGTGGGAGGGCGGCTGGTGGTGGAAGCTGGAGGTCTGGATGGTGAGCAGCTCCCCAGCCTGCTGGAGGAGAGACACAGGCTGCTGCTGGGGATGAGACGAGGAGTGGATCTGGGGCTGGAGGAGCTCAGCCTGGAGCTGCTGCTGAAAGTTCTCCAACACCTGCTGCTGCTGTTGTTGTTGCTGTAAGTGTTGCATGCTGCCTACTGCTTGGTTTTGTTGTTGTAGGTTGCCCAGTACTTGTTGCTGAAGTTGTTGATCCGGTAGCAGTATGTTTCCTAGGACCTGCTGCTGCTGTTGTTGAAACTGTTGATGTTGTAATTGTTGCTGTTGTAGGTTCCCCAGTATCTGTTGTTGCTGTTGCAGTTGTTGATCCTGTGGCTGTATTAATAATTGTGGTTGTAGCTGTATGTTGCCAAGGACTTGATGCTGCTGTATCTGTTGTTGCTGCTGTATCTGTTGCATGTTGCCAAGGATCTGCTGTTGTTGCAACTGCTGTTGTGTGGCCAGAGAGCCCTCAGTGCACCCCAGTCTCAGGCTGTTCATGGTGTCCTGTACGTTTTGCTGCAGGGAGTCAGTGGAGGACGTGGGGCTGTACAACACTGAGTTGAGTTGCTGCTGAGCCACTGCTGCCTCTAGGACCTGCTGTACCAGGCTGCTGCCCCCTGCCTGGAGCTCCCTTACTGCCCTCTCCAGCTGGGCCACCCCATCCTGGGGAAACAGGGGAACTTGGGGGGCCTGGGAGGGGGGCGCCATCTGGGACATTCCTACTACCATCATCCCGCTGCAGGAGTTGGAGGCCTCTTGAGGCAGGCTCTCCTGGGGGTCCCGGAGGAACTGCTGGGGTACCTCTGGGGGGACAGGGGGGAGGGTGGTAGTGTCACTGGAGACGGGGAAGGAGGTGATGGGGGTGATGTCCTGCTTCTGGATGGTGCTGAAGGGCTCCAGGGAGGGAAAGACAGGGGCATGGGGGAGGTCCATGTCCCCAGGCTGGAGGGGCATGGGGCCGGGGAAGGACTCATTCCTAGGCGGGGTACTGGAGCTCAGCTCAAGGGTCTGCTGGACTAAGATAAGGGTGTCAGAGGGTGGCTGAGGGAGGAGACAAAAGAGAGTAATGAAATCATTTTGAATAGAGGTATTTTCTAGAATCTACACACTTCCCTGCAAGTTGGCCATGACTCAAGATGTCTTCTTTGATTGTACAACTAATGGGTGATGTCCCAGCCAAACCATCTGATCTAAATGTACATACAAGGACCCTTGGTTAAATATGACCTGTATATTGCTCCTACCTTGAAGAGTGCTGTGGATGGGGTATTGCTGGAGACCTCCATAGGGGTGACCTCCTGTCGTTTAACCAGTTCGCCAGCAGACTGGGCAGGATCAGAGGCCAGATAATTGATCTGGTCATGGAAGATGCAGGCCTTGGCCAGAGAAGAACCCTCTGTCTTCACAGACATGTTCAGGGACTTATCTGCTGTGGGATAAAACAGAAACACAGTGTACTATATATATATATATATATACACACCACGCCATTACTCAAACCCATCCCTCCCTTCTTCATCCCATCGTTTACTACCTTCTATCCAAATACTGAAGGAAAGTATCAGCACACATACCTGAGTCTGGGATATACATGAAGGGCTGGATGTCATGTGACCTCCCGGCATTGGTCGTGATGTAGACGCCCACAGAGACAGGAGAGGAGACAGACAGGCTGTGGTATGGCGGAACCTTCACCACCACATGGTTCTGGAGGAAACAGAACATTGTCAGAATTAGAACAGTCAGCGCCGGGCCCGTATGCATTCCTCATGCATCAATATCAATCTGTTACCTGATGGAACAGCTCCATGTCAATCTCTGCCTCGGCCCGCCACGACTCATCATCTGGAAAGAAAAGGAATCAATGTCTTAACATGGTCACTATGAGGAGACATCACAGACACCACCGAGAGAGGCAGAAGAGGAATCAATGTCTTAACATGGTCACTAATGAGGAGACATCACAGACACCACCGAGAGAGGCAGAAGAGGATGCGAACAAAAGGAAAAGAGGACTGGGAAGAAAGGAGGAAGACAGGCAGGTTAGTGCTGGTACCTGCTGAGTTCTCCTGGAAGATGACCTTGGTTCCTTTGAGGAAGTTCTTCCCTATGATGAACAGCTCCTCTCCTCCTCTCACTGAACAGCTGTGGAGACTCTTCTTCAGGATCTCTGGCACCCCTGCTGGCTGGGCTGGGGAAGCACACGCACACCGCAGAGTGTGAAGAATTGCTGTTCACAAAACCCTACCATTGACACTACGTGGTTGGCCAGCTTTCGTTCCAGCCCGACAAGAATATACGGAATTTAATGAACATCAAACAAACACATCCACATTCAAATGTACTTTTGACTGGGTAACCAGTTATTTGTGTTTGTATGAATAGGGCGATAGTTGGTTGACTCACTGCAGAGGATAGGTGACGAGGTGGTCTGTAGGGTTAAGACAGACCCATCAGGCTGGGGGATGTTGACCCTGAATGCCAGCCTGGCCCGGGTGCTCTTCTTCTTGGACCCGGCCACTCCTATACGAGCCTCCACGTCCGCGTTACGCAGCTTCAGGATCCCCACACAGTCAACCCTGTCAAGATTCAACATTACAGAACATTCAGATGATGAAACAAACAACACCCCACTGATATTTTAATGTTCATTAACTCAATGGATGAGTCCCTTACGCAAGTGACATGGCGCTGCTGGGCTCCAGAGGGACCTCTATGACGGTGGTTCCCTCGATGTCCACCTCCTTGCAGGCCGTGGTGTTGCGTCCTGTCACCCTGCAGGCCTGGTAGAACCCATGAGGTTTCACTCTGCCTGTGTCACTGGCCACAAACACCTGCAGCACCACCGGCTCACTGACGCCCTCTAACTGGAGAGAGAAAGGGGAGAAGATGGTGAGTAGAGGGCAACACAGCTCAACCCAACATAGCACAATTGTCTACGGCTAACCAATGGTATATTTATATATATATATATTTTATTAAGTGTCTCTCACCTTGACCGTGGGGAAGCCCTGTTGGGTGCGGTCTTTGACAGAGCCGCGGCTGCCCTCGGTCAGGTAGCGGGCCCGGTGCTGGGTCTCTGGCTGCACCAGGATCTTCAGCTCCTTGCCCTCACTCTTCTGGGGACACTGACCTGACAGCAGGCCTCCCTTCAGCAGCCACCCAGCCTCCAGAGAACTGAAGAGCACACAACATACTTCACTCAGAGGACCTCTTTATTAGGCCTCCAGGTGATGCCGCTGCTTTGCTGTGTGTGCAACAGAGTCAATGGTATGGCAACTTAAATCCTCATGCTCTTAGAAAAGGCACCTAAAAAGGAGACTAGCATTATATTCAACCAACCTGGGCTTGGGGCTGGCCTTGTCTGGGCCCAGCTGAGACAGAACAAAGTGTGGGGCCGTGGCGCTGTCTGCATCAAACACGTCCATGCTGTCCTCTGGGGGTGCAGGCTTGGCCCCGGGCCGCTGGCGGGGGGTGCGTTTACGGGACTTGCGGGGCACCTCTGTGTTGTCGTTGTAGGAGCTGGAGCTGATCAGACTGAAGTTGGAGGCCGAGTCGTCAGCCCAGATGCTGCTGCTGTGTTCTGAGTCTGGTCCTGCTGGCCCGGCCGGGGCTGGATCCTCCTGGCAGGACATACTGCTGTCATCAAACAGGTCTTCCGGAGGGGGGGAGATGCTCAACACTGGCCTCCGCTTAGAGGGGGTGTTCTGGGGCTGCTGCTGGGATCCCACCCCCCCTGCCCCTGGTGCTCCTGGGTCTCCTCCTCCTGTTCCAGAGCTGGTCCCATTGCCGCCTCCACCTTCAGAGGCAGACAGAGCTCCCTCCACCCCTTCCCTCTCGGATCCTTCTGGGGCTCCGGACCCCTCTCTGGGGGCCCCACTGGGATGGTGGAGGAGGAGAGGAGGCTGGGACTGGTCCATGGCTGAGGTAGAGGGGGCCGAGCTGGGGCCTCCCGTGGCCAAAGAGGATGGAGAAGGGCTGGGTGAGGTGGCTGGATGGCGTGTGGACCGATCACATTGTTAGTATGGATGTCAATACAGAGCAGGCTATTCACGCAACTGAATTTGCGCATGATTTGTCCAGAGTTTTCCCTCTTCCCAACTCTAAATTCATTTGACGTTGTTTGTGTGGCTAAATGCCCTCACTGTGCATGCCAGAGTTCTCTGGTGTCAGGCAAATTTTCTGAAGTTAAAGTTGAGAATGGTACAAATAGGCCCCAATCGAATGTTCTGTAATCAAAACTCAATAAAAAAATAATAAAAATCAGTGACAAAACTGACATGCTTTGTTTACAAAAAACAAACGCAAGCTTTTAAAATTGTTACATACATTGCCCCCAAAAATAAAAACATCGGGTCAGTCAGACTTTCCTCTTAACAAATTTGCAGGTTAATGATACGGTGCCAAATTAAATGTAGAGGGGGGCTAGAGCAGTTTGTGCATACACTAGTAGAGCTATACAGCAGCTGGTGCATACAGCAGTGGGCCTATACAGCAGTCTGAGCATGCCAATTGGAGGATTGGGTTGGGACTGAGCGTAGCCATGGCAACAGAATAAACAAGGCTCTGACCTATGGAGCAGTGACCTGCAGGCCATTTTATATGCAGATGCCCCCTGCCTCAGAGGGAGGGAACTTCCTGCAATACAAATGAGACAGCCAATGAGCAACAAGAGAGCTGATCAGTCATGACTCAATTTCCTGGCAATCAGCAAATTGGGTCAATTAAATACTGTGTGAGGATAGCTGATCCTTTTTATTTTAAGTGTCTTTGGATAAAACGATGATGCATGTAGTGCTTGCTTGGGCTAGCATGAAGCCAGCTCTCCAACTCTGAAAATGAGCTTGTGGTAGAAGCGGCCCCTAACCACAGATCTAGAATCAGATTACCCTAGCCTGGTACATGTATGGCATGACAAGAGTCAGAGGAGCTGGCTAAAACACATATAGATCTGGGACCAGTCTACCCTACACCCCAATCCTAACAGTAACCATTAAAGGGGTTGAGAAGTATCTGAGCCTCTACCAGTGGTTATAGGGTCAACTTCAACCTAATCCTGAGTTACTGTGCACAATGACAGCAGCCACATGACTACCGTGTTCAGTCAGTCAGCTTCCTCTGCTAAATGGTATGAATACTTTATCTACTTCCTCAGAGTCAGATGAACTCATGGATACCATTTTTATGTCTCTGCGTCCAGTTTGAAGGAAGTTAGAGGTAGTTTTGCAAGCCAATGCTTGCTAACTACTGTTAGAACAATGACTGGAAGTCTATGGTATCTGCTAGCATGCTTGCTAATACCCATGGACTTCCAGTCATTGCGCTAACGCTAGTTAGCAACTTCCTTCAAATCGCATGCTGATGGAACACTACATATTGTTTTTCTGATCTAATATAAATGACATCTCTAGAGATATTTTCTTTATGCTGGTCTACATGGAGTGTGTGTGTAATCTCATCTTCACATAAAGTCTATCGCAGACAGTTGATTCAGACAGGCGTGCTAATTCAGAAGTGCTAAAAGGACACAATAATTGCTTTGCTAATTATAGCCTAGCTCTTTTCACCTCTTCTCATCATCTAAGAATACAATTAAAACAATAGAAACTGACAGTAAAGGTTGTCTCTAGTGGCGGGGCTAATTTACATCGCTCCATCTAAGAGAGTTGAAAACGTAGGACAATGGGAAGAAAACAAAACCATTTTTAATCCAATTTTGATTAGACACACGAGACATATTGCAAGCAATACTAGCCTAATATGACTTTGGCTATAGGCTAATGCAAATATATATATAAACCAGGGCCATGTTCGTTCATTCAAACAAAACAATATTTATTCCCAATCTCTCGCACCCATCCTGTCTACAGTAACCATGGCCCACAATTGAAAACTCAATTTCCCAGAATACACCACCACTAGCACCAACTGCCCCACAGGCACTCAGCAGGAACGGTGGAAGTAGACTAGCATGAAGTTGTCCACTAGACACTGAACTAAGGTCAGTCTTATGTTCTGCCCCCTAATGATCTAGGTGAGGATACAGACAGAGTGAAAAGCTAACCTGAGGCCATGGCTGCAGAAGGGGGCGGTCCGGCCTCTCCCCCACTCTTCTGGCTCATGGTGGGTGTGTCTGTCTGCGAGGAGGACGACTGCAGCTGGAGCTCCTTAGGGAGGAGGTCATACACAGACTCTGGTGAGGAGGAGATAAATCACGGGGTTTATTAGTGCACCAGAAACCACCAACAACCAACTAGTTACTGTTTTAATAGTGGGAGGTCACCTGGTTGCTAAGAAACACAACCCATAGACACCCTGATATAGATATATCTGTCGTGAATGTGCAGTTTATCCATCCACCATATGCAGCCTATCAAGTGGTCATCTAATCTGCCTGTGATACAGTCAACGCCAACAGCATAGTGAGACGGACAAAATCTCTGGCTCTGGGATGTCAGCCCTGCTGCTAGAGACACACACACACACAAAGAGCTGCACTACAACCACTGCGGGGGGGGACAAGGACTTCCAGCCAGCATATGGTACAGTACAGCACTCATGTTCTGCTTCATCCAATTCATTTTTTAAATGTCTCGACTCCGCCCATGAGGCATACAACGGCCTACATTAGGACTAGCCTGCCTGCTGCCGGTTAAGTGGGACTTTTTTATAACACCACCACCCTCTGTGGTGATGTTCTCTGTTGGTATGTGTCTATTGTGTTCTGTTCCACTGAGTTAGATAGAGAGAGTGGGCCCTTGTGAATGCTGATGGAGGGATGACGATCTAGCATGACCTCAGCCTTGTGCGAGTCACACTAACGACGGTCAGGTCAGGGCCCAGTGCAGGAGCTGCTCCACTGGCACTAGCATGACCTCAGCCTTGTGCGAGTCACACTAACGACGGTCAGGTCAGGGCCCAGTGCAGGAGCTGCTCCACTGGCACTAGCATGACCTCAGCCTTGTGCGAGTCACACTAACGACGGTCAGGTCAGGGCCCAGTGCAGGAGCTGCTCCACTGGCACTAGCATGACCTCAGCCTTGTGCGAGTCACACTAACGACGGTCAGGTCAGGGCCCAGTGCAGGAGCTGCTCCACTGGCACTCAGTCTCTCGCCTACACTTCCACACTCACCGCTCTCCTTTTCCATAGTAGGTGGGGTCTGCTAATTTTCTATGGAAATTAGACATTTGCAAAAGCCCCACTGTTTGCATAAGACACCAACAGGAAAAAAATGTGATTGGTGAAGATTTTGAAAGAGAGATCGGCTAAGCCTATTAATACACTACCTATTTATTTGGACAGTGAAGCTAAAATGTTTAATTTGGCTCTACTCCAGCATTTTGGATTCGAGGTCAAATTTTTCATATGAAAAACAGAATGTCATGCATATTTTGTTTTACCATTTAGAAATGACATCACTTTATGTATCTAGTCCACCCATTTGCAAGTGTCTTAAGTATTTGGACAGATTTAGTTAGTGTATTAAAATATCAAAAGAATAGCATTTGGTCCCATATTCGCAATGACTACATCAAGCTTGTGACTACAAACCTATTGGATGCATCTGCAGTTTGTTTTGGTTGTGTTTCAAATTATCTTGTGCCCAATAGAAATGAATGGTAAATAATGTATTGTGACATTTTGGGGTCACCTTTATTGTAAATATGAATAGGTTTTTGAACACTTCTACATTAATGTGCATGCTACCATGACTACAGATAATGATAATTGAATCGTGAATAATGAGTGAGAAGACATACCAACCTTGCACCATTATCAATAACAGGGGAGGTTAGCAGGTCTTGGGGGTATGATATTTACAGTTGAAGTCAGAAGTTTACATACACTTAGGTTGGAGTCATTATAACTCATTTTTCAACCACTCCACTAATTTCTTGTTAACAAAGTATAGTTTTGGTAAGTCGGTTAGGACATCTACTTTGTGCATGACACAAGTCATTTTTCCAACAATTGTTTACAGATGGATTATTTCACTTATAATTCACTGTATCACAATTCCAGTGGGTCAGAAGTTTAAATACACTAAGTTGACTGTGCCTTTAACCAGCTTGGAAAATTCCAGAAAATTATGTCATGGCTTTAGAAGCTTCTGATTGGCTAATTGACATAATTTGAGTTAATTGGAGGTGTACCTGTGGATGTATTTCAAGGCCTACCTTCAAACTCAGTGCCTCTTTGCTTGACATCATGGGAAAATCAAAAGAAATCAGCCAAGACCTCAGAAAATAATTGTAGACCTCCACAAGTCTGGTCCATCCTTGGGAGCAATTTCCAAATGCCTGAAGGTACCACGTTCATCTGTACAAACAATAGTACAGATGTATAAACACCATGGGACCAGGCAGCCGTCATACTGCTCAGGAAGGAGACGTGTTCTGTCTCCTAGAGATGAACTTATTTTGATGCGAAAAGTGCAAATCAATCCCAGAACAACAGAAAAGGATCTTGTGAAGATGCTGGAGAGAATGGCCACAAAAGTATCTATATCCACAGTAAAACAAGTCCTATATCGACATAACCTGAAGGCCGCTCAGCAAGGATGAAGCTACTGCTCCAAAACCACCGTAAAAAAAGACAAGACTACAGTTTGCAACTGCACACGGGGACAAAGATGGTACTATTTGGAGAAATGTCCTCTGGTCTGATGAAACAAAAATAGAATTGTTTGGCCATAATGACCATCGTTATGTTTGCAGGAAAAGGAAGAGGCTTGCAGGCCAAAGAACACCATCCCAACCGTGAAGGACGGGGGTGGCAGCATCATGTTGTGGGGGTGCTTTGCTGCAGGACAGACTGGTGCACTTCACAAAATAGATGGCATCATGAGTGAGGAAAATTATGTGGATAAGGAACATCAGTCAGGAAGTTAAAGCTTGGTCGCAAATGGGTCTTCCAAATGGACAATGACCCCAAGCATACTTCCAAAGTTGTGGCAAAAGGGTTTAAGGACAACAAAGTCAAGGTATTGGAGTGGCCATCATAAAGCCCTGACCTCAATCCCATAGCAAATTTGTTGGCAGAACTGAAAAAGTTTATGTGAGCAAGGAGGCCTACAGACCTGACTCAGTTACAGCTCTATCAGGAGGAATGGGACAGAATTCACCCAACTTATTGTGGGAAGCTTGTGGAAGGCTACCTGAAACGTTTGACCCAAGTTAAACAATTTAAAGGCAATGCTACCAAATACTAATTGAGTGTATGTAAACTTCTGACCCACTGGGAATGTGATGAAAGAAATAAAAGCTGAAATAAATCACTCTCTCTACTATCATTCTGACATTTCACATTCTTAAAATAAAGTGGTGATCCTAACTGACCTATGACAGGGAATTTTTACTAGGATTAAATGTCAGGAATTGTGAAAAACTGAGTGTAAATGTATGTGCTTTTAACTTTCTCACTCATCATTCATGATTATCCGTAATCATGGCAGCATCTAGATTAACGTTCAGAAACATATTCTATTACAATAAAAGTGACTCCAAAATGACAATACATTATTACCATTAATGTGTTTTGGGCACAACATAATCCGACACACAACCAAAACAAACTGCATATGAATCCAACAAGTTTGCAGAGTCACACGCTTGACATAGTCCTTGTGTGCTAGGAATATGGGACCAAATACTAAACTTTTGACCAAACTTAATACACTATATGTGAATTTCTCCAAATACTTATGACGCCTTGGAGACTAGATACATAAAGTGCTGTCATTTCTAAACGCTTCACCCCATAATGAAAATTCCCTCAAATTAAAGCTGACAGTCTGCACTTAACCTCATAGTCATTGTATCGTTTCAAATGAAACTGCTGGAGTACAGAGCCAAAAACAACAACAAACTGTCCAAATACTTTTGGACCTCAATGTATTTCGGGGAGCCTCCTCTATGTGAAGCAGTACGTTATAACAGTTCTCGGATTAGACTAGGCCAACAAGTCAGCCAAGTCCTGCATACATCCCCTGTTACAATCCGATTACCTCACCACATACTTACTGTATGTTATGTAGCTGGCTACACGCTGCTCACATTACGTTAGCTTTGAAGCTGTGCCAAGCCAACGGTCAGACTTTATTGTTCGCAGCTGGCCCTTTGCTTTGATGACACAGAAATATGTTGGCCCACAAGCAGACGCCAAGAATCCACCACAGTCTCTTGCAATGCCCCGGCATCTAACATGCATCTTAAACTCATAGGTAATCTTGCATGCTAGACTTCACAGCTACAGACTATGCAATATTTAGACACACGTCTGGCTCTATGAGATTAACGCAGAGTAAAGACAAAGATCCTATCCACTCCGCAGTATATACTTACATGGCAAAATCAAAGCCAGACATTGAAATACAAAAGGCTGCCTGTCATGGATGGCATAGCCTTGATCAATTTGTGATGATGATATAAGATGTAGCCAGTCTACAAACAGTAAACCACTTGAGATGTGTTCATTAGAAGTGTTTATGAAGCAGCAACACTGCTATCGGCCTCAGCCAATTACTGTCATATAAATAGGCTACACACACCTCATCACGTCAGACAGCAGCACCATATGGCCAGCCCCTGTTAGCATGGCATGCCCACTAATACACTGGCTCATTAGTGTAACACACACAGGGTCCAGGCAGATGTCTGAACCAGTGTCAGGAGACAGGTAGTCCATGCACAGAGCATCTGTGAACTCTGGTGAGAGACCAAGTTCAGAGAAAACAAAAAGAAACATTTTGAATTAAGCCCGTCAGCCTACATGTGGAGAGAAAACAGCAGTAGTGCGTCGCTGCAAGCCCAGCTAGGCCTAGATGACTAGCCAACAACGAATAAGAGAGAGGTCCAAAACCACTAGCAAACCTCATGCACCAAGACAGCGCAGTGTACATTTTTACTGAAAAGTTTTGCATGGCAGCCATATCTGCCACCTGTAGAAGGTCTTTAAACTAAAACCCCCCAGGCTTTGATCACTTCCAGACACAGCTGGACTGAAAGAGTAGTGGACTGAGCAGAGAGGACAATGGAGCCTGTTCATAGCAGTGTTATCACAAGAGCAGCCATGACTCAGTCAGCACCAACCAGACACCACATCAACTGGCCAAGTAGCTAGATAATATAGCTACTGTATCATATAACTCATTCTGGGTAGATCATGATTTAAACATTCCATCCACTTCCCTCTACTTCACTGTTGACAAGGCCTGCAAATGAATTAAGGTGAACTTGGCAAAAACACACCCATCCACAGACATGTGCAAGCACACAAAGATTATTATTTTCATAAATGTGATACATTTTATGACTGCTGCAAGATTAACTGCATCTCTGAGGACATTCAAGTTTTCTGAATCCGATAAGGCCACTTTCACTCATCTGAAACAATCAGAACCTGCTATGTACACAAATGCTTGCCAAAGTTCTAGTTTGATTCTCAGTATTTGGTTTGCCTAAGGCAATGGGGGTGGCTAAGGATAGCAGCTAGCCAGCAGATCCAACCCGCTTGCTTACAGCTGCACTAGGGTCGGACAGACTTCCTGGGTAGATTAAGACACCATAGAGCTGACGTGAGATGTCTCTGAAAATGTACCTCAATCCAGGGATGAAAAATGCATTGTGCAGCAGCATTATACTAACTGTTACATACTGTCCTTCTCGTCCTCATACTAGGCAGGAGAGGCTATATGGACACGCCCGGTTCCCAAAATGAATGGTGTATGTTGCGCAGCTGAGAGTCGAGTTTGGAGACGAATAGATTCAGATCAGTCAACCGTCCTGATAAGCTCTTCCCAAGCTAATGTATGTTGACTAGCTGACAACAGCAGCAGCATGGCGCTAGTTAAAACTTGTAAAAGAAAGTGATGTTTATTTTGATGGGCGAGGAAGAAATAACTAGTCACCATGTGGATTTGGTCACCATCTCCAATGTTCCATCCCACTTGATTTTTATTTCAAATAGGATAGTAGACTACACGAGAAATAACCTGTAATATTGGTAGTAGTCATCTAGAGGTCACCGTGATACAGTCTACACTGCTCAATGGGGAGAGTTTGCGCTGCAAGCCGACAACACGAGGCACAGTGTCCTTCGCTCCCGCTTGTTGCTGTAAGGAGAGGGATGTAGCTAGATATTGTAGCCAATATCAGGCCAGGGTGACAGGTAAAGCATATGCATTATAGTGATTGTCACCGAAAATGTATAACTACGGCATTAATGTCTAACATTGCTGATAAATTATTCTGAACACTCCCAAGTCCCAATTTTGGCAGACAAGTTTCAAATTCTTGAAGTTTCTAGACACAAGCCTAAACTAGCTAGCTGGGAAGGACTCATGAAGAAGACTGAGTGAACTGACTGGACCGAATCTGTTCGTCTCCACTCTCGCTGTGCAACAAACGCCATCAATCTGGGCACCAGGCATGTCCGTGTAGCAGCAGCCATAGCAGAGATTTTGGAATGGCAGAGTCAGCCAAATCAGCTCCTTTGTTGTTCAACGCCATGTGCCATTCAAAATGGCTGCTATGGCTTCTGCCATCTAGCACGAGGACGAAAACGGCAGTTTAATTAAACTAGCAGACGTTCAGTCTTGGTGTAACAGTTGGGATAATGGGACAATTCAGATTACACCGCATTTCTCAACTTTTTGCAAGACATCTCACACTGGTTCTGTGGTGTCTTGGTGTTTTCACACTTGGTCCTTTTCAGCTACATTGGTTCCCTTTTTAGTGCAATGTGAACACAAAACTGTCCAGGTTCACTTGTCATCATTTCCACACCAAACACTATAGGCTACTGCAGAACCATTTCCCCTGCCATAGGCCCTCACATTAATTAGTCCCACAAACTAAAAAGTTCAATTACAGCATTATTATTTCTGCTATTATTCTTCTGCCATTTATCCAGTTATCAGTCATTTATACATGTAAATATTATTATTTGATTCTAATTAGTATGTCTTATTTTGCAACTAAATGTAAACTATTATCTTCCAAAATGTATGAAGGTACATCCCTGGATGTCCAATAGCAGGTTGTGATGGTATGGCTTCTCCAGCACTGTGCATTTACCCAGAGTGCATTGAGCGAATGTTGGAAAGATCATGGTTCCTTTCGAATCATAGCAACATGAATGCAAAGAGGACTGTCCACAAAAATGTTGAACTGTCAAGAAAGTTCTAACTCAAAGGCAAGAGCAGTGTGAATATAAAGACTTATTTAGCTTTGTTTTCACACTTGAGTTCACTTTAAAGAGGACTGAGATCAGGTATTTTAAAAAAAAAAGGACTATATCTGAAAACACCCGTAATTTACACAGAAAGCCTGTCCGACGCTAGTGCAGCTGTATTGAAGCGGGCCGGATCTGCTGACTAGATAGCTAACAGCTTAACTAAAAACTGCTAGCTAAATAGCTAGCTAAGGTTCGCGAACAATCGTGACAAATTCAGCAAGCAATCGAGGGGTTTGTGACAATGCAACCTGTACCTAACGTTTAAATACTGTAACCATGGCATAGTCATGGGGGACCGAACCACGAGTGTACCGGGGGAAAACAATAACACAACACGCCTCCTACTGCTCCCTAACGTTAGCTGTTAGTTGGTCCATCATGCACTCATTAGTTAACTAGCTAGCAATAAGCAAAACTAGCTACTAGCTAACGTTAGCTATCTAGCCAACTAACGTGATCTATCCGTTCATCAGTCCTAGTCCAAAACAATGGCAATACAATACAAAGGCAGCCATGTCATAACATGTATAGAAGTCTTACCTTTGGAGTAAAGGGATTTGGGGGAATTAAGGTCGAGATCAGCGCTGAGGAGGGATATAAAATCAGAGGGCATCGCAGCGCTTCATGGAGGGATGCGTAGCGGACGCCCTCTAACAGTACTATGGATCAGAACGAAGCCAGCTAACGTTAGTGAGCAATGAATAAAAAAAATAAAAGGTCTACAAACAGGCAATATTGCGTCTGGGGGGAAAATTGTGTTAAGCAATACAAGTGTAATTAGACCCAGATAACCGTTAATTAGCGCGTAACACGTTTGTTATGTTGTTTTTTATGCGTTTGCTATGCTAATGCCGCGTTCACGTGTTATCGGAAACTCCTAGTTCCTACTGAGAAGGGGGAAGCTGAAGCCCAATATGGCGACCGGAGCACAGATACACAAGGCGGGGCGTGGCTTAATATGGTCACGCCCCCAAGAAGGGAACAGAGATAGGGAACTCCCTTTACTCCCATGTAATTCATAATGTAATTAACCTAAATTTGGCATCATCCGAAGCAAACTACCAAAACTTTTGTCGTTTCAATAAACGTTTTCAGCAGCATCACTTGTCGTTATTAACATACTTGGCTGTCACAAAACATTATTTGCATGATACTTATTCTGCCACTCTGTGTTACCCGACCTGCTAACACTGACAGTAAAGCTGTCACACTATACTTATGTCACTGTTTGTTTACCACTCGCTTTTTCGCCGGTTAACTTATGTTAGATGGCTGGCTAGCGAGATAAGTTAGTCTCGATCTAATTCACAAGTCTTAGATATGTCACGTAATTACTTCCAGTCTTTGCCTACCCTTGAACAGTCATTTAAAAACTTGACTCTTGTTGGCATGTCTATATATCCTTTCAACTTGCCAGAGAGCAGTGGTGCAGACAACCCTACCAAATTGTCCAAAGTAGCCTATGGTGATATCTACACCTACATATCGAGTTAGATATAGACAAGTGTTAGCTTGCAATTTACTCTGAATTCAGTGCTTCGAACACACAAATGTATATTTTATTTATTTTATTTCACCTTTATTTAACCAGGTAGGCTAGTTGAGAACAATTTCTCATTTACAACTGCGACCTGGCCAAGATAAAGCAAAGCAGTGTGACACAAACAGAGTTACACATGGAATAAACAAACATACAGTCAATAATACAATAGAGAAAGTCTATATACAGTGTGTGCAAATGAGGTAGGATAAGGGGGGTAAGGCAATAAATAGGCCATAGTGGCAAAATTATTACAGTATGGCAAATGAAACCCTGAGGTGATAGATGTGCAGAAGATGAGTGTGCAAGTAGCGGTACTGGGGTGCAAAGGAGCAAAATAAATAACAATATGGTGATGAGGTAGTTGGATGGGCTATTTACAAATTGGCTATGTACAGGTGCAGTGATCTGTGAGCTGCTCTGACAGCTGGTGCTTAAAGCTAATGAGAGAGATATGAGTCTCCAGCTTCAGTGATTTCTGCAGTCCGTTCCAGTCATTGGAAGCAGAGAACTGGATGGAAAGGCGGCCAAAGGAGGAATTGGCTTTGGGGGTGACCAGTGAAATATATCTGCTGGAGCGCGTGCTTATATGGTGACCAGTGAGCTGAGATAAGGCGGGGCTTTACCTAGCAACGATAAACCGGAGCCTTCCATCATCATCATCACCACAGGGTATAGCCTGAAACCACAAGGTTCGTTTAACCTGGTCCTTGGGTAGTTTAAACATAATTTAGCGGTCTTTTCTCCTACTATTGTTCAAACAAAACGGTATGCAACATCTTTTCGGTATCTTGGCTATAAAAGTGGGGTTAGATAGCTAATATTAGCTAGCTGAAGAAAGCCCATTGGAATCGTCTCTTTGGCTGATAATCGTGACATACATTCCATGAGACAGTCTCTGTTCATGCTAACATTTTTACCTTTAGAATCAAAGTGATTTTAGGTATGATGTTGAATGAAAAAAAATGAAATGCAATGTGTTGGTCCCATGTGTCATGAGCTGAAATAGAAGATCCCGGAAATGTTCCATATGCACAAAAAGCTTATTTCTGTCAAATTTTGTGCAAACATTTGTTTACATCCCTGTTAGTGAGCATATCTCCTTAATAAGCCTAAATAATCCATCTACCTGACAGGTGTGGCATATCAAGAAGCATGATCATTACACAGGAGCACCTTGTGGTGTGAACAATAAAAGGCCACTCTAAAATGTGAAGTTTTGTCACACAACGCCACAGATGTCTCAAGTTGAGGGAAAGTGCAATTGGCATGCCGACTGCAGGAATGTCCACCAGAGCTGTTGCCAGAGAATGTAATGTTAAATTCTCTACCATAAGCCGCCTCCAACGTAATTTTAGGGAATTTGGCAGTATGTCTAACCGGCCTCACAACCGCAGACCACGCGTAACCACACCAGCTCAGGACCTCCACATCAGGCTTCTTCACCTGCGGGTGGCTGTATTCCAGGCGGGATCATCTGAGACCAGCCACTCAGCTGATGAAACTGAGGAGTATTTCTGTCTGTAATAAAGCCCTTTTGTGGGGAAAAACTCATTCTGATTGGCTGGCCTGGCTCCCCAGTGGGTAGATTAGGGCCTAATGAATTTATTTAAATTGATTGATTTCCTTATATGAACTGTAACTCAGTAAAACCGTTTATATTTTTGTTCAGTATAGTTTGTTGATTTAAATGACATGGAAGTATGTTAACGACCAACCAAGCATATCCAAAATGTTTATCGAATGATTAAAAAAAAAAAAAGAATACAGCCATTGTCGGGTTATGAGTAAAGTAGGAAATTTAACATGGGAGTATAGGGAGTACCCTACGGCTGTACCCTACTCGTGGTGGGGTCATGTTATTCCATGCCTTGCCATGTGTATCTATGGGCGAGTGGGTGTGTCGAAAGGAAAGGAGTGGGTTTGTCAAAAGTAAAGTAATGAGGGTGTGGAAAGGAGTGGGTGTGTCAAAAGCCACTGCTATTGCCAATGTTTAAAGGGTAGGTAGCATATACTTAACCATATGTAACATATGGATTTGCATCTTTTGAGTTATTACACGAAACTGATCAGAATTCCGAATATTTTTATATATTTATTTTCGGGATGTGATGTAATATGGAGGACTCTGCAAGCCAGCCTATTCCCTATAATGTAAACTCCAACAGATTTTTTACTTCAAATACAGTGCATTCGGAAAATATTCAGACCCCTTCCCTTTTACCACATTTTGTTACATTACTGCCTTGTTCTAAAGTGATCATGAATCTACACACAATACCTCATAATGACAAAGCTAACAGATTTTTTGAAAAGTTTGCAAATTTATTAAAAATTAAAAAATACATTATTTACATAAGTATTCAGACCCTTTTCTATGAGACTCGAAATTGAGCTCAGGTGCATCCTATTTCCATTTATCATCCTTGAGATGTTTCTACAACTTGATTAGAGTCCACCTGTGGTAAATTCAATTGATTGGACATGATTTGTAAAGGCACACACCTGTCTATATAAGGTCTCACAGTTGACAGAGCATGTTGGAGCAAAAACCAAGCCATGAGGTCGAAGGAATTGTCCGTAGAGCTCAGAGACAGGATTGTGTCGAGGCACAGACATTTACATTACATTTACATTTAAGTCATTTAGCAGACGCTCTTATCCAGAGCGACTTACAAATTGGTGCATTCACCTTATGACATCCAGTGGAGCAGCCACTTTACAATAGTGCATCTAAATCTTTTAAGGGGGGTGAGAAGGATTACTTTATCCTATCCTAGGTATTCCTTAAAGAGGTGGGGTTTCAGGTGTCTCCGGAAGGTGGTGATTGACTCCGCTGTCCTGGCGTCGTGAGGGAGTTTGTTCCACCATTGGGGGGCCAGAGCAGCGAACAGTTTTGACTGGGCTGAGCGGGAACTGTACTTCCTCAGTGGTAGGGAGGCGAGCAGGCCAGAGGTGGATGAACGCAGTGCCCAGACCTGGGGAAGGGTACCAAAACATGTCTGCAGCATTGGCCTCCCATCATTCTTAAATGGAAGAAGTTTGGGAACCACCAAGTCTCTTCCCAGAGCTGGCTGCCCAGCCAGAATGAGCAATCAGGGGAGAAGGGCCTTGGTCAGGGATTTGGCCAAGAACCCAAAGGTTACTCTGACAGAGCTCCAGAGTTCCTCTGTAGAGATGGGAGAACCTTCCAGTATGACAATCATCTCTGCAGCACTCCAACAATCACGCCTTTATTTTAGTGGCCAGACAGAAGCCACTCCTCAGTAAAAGTCACATGACAGCCCGCTTGGAGTTTGCCAAAAGGCACCTAAAGCGTAGTGAACCACTAGTTGGCCAAGAGTGTTGAAAGCTGTCATCAAGGCAAAGGGTGGCTGCTTTGAAGAATATAAAATATATTTTGATTTGTTTAACACTTTTTTGGTTACTACATGATTTCATGTGTTATTTTATATTTTTGATGTATTCACTATTATTTTACAATGTAGAAAATAGTAAAAATGAGTATTTATGTCAGAACTTTTGACTGGTATATAGAATATGAGCAATGTTGATAAACGGCGAATCGCTAACAGTCATGGTACATGCTCATGCATTCCAATGCAAAATGCTTACAATAGTGCTAACGCTAGCAGATGCAGGAGCTAGCTAACAAGCTCATCACATGGTAATTGTACACAATAAACCACAAAACTTAGCTCCACATAATATGACACAGATCTCAAGGCACTTACGTTTGATGCACACAGAATTCAACATCAGACATACAGGGATTCAGTCCACAGGAGGAAAATGTCAGCAGGAGGAGAACTGGAAGTGTCATAGACTAACTGAAACTGAAGTCCTGGTAATCAAGGCCACTGATAGGCTGAACGAGATGTGGTGATACGTAGATGGTGTGACCTTGACCAATAAGACACTAACAAAAGTGGGGGTCCTCTGAATGGGAGTCTAAACTGCCCGACTAGAACTAATCAGAAGGGATGGCTAGAATCAGCTGACTGAAGCTGGCCGTTTTAACAGCCGCCCCCAAATGTGTTGACAGATTTGTAATCAACAGCAAAGGGCTGCAAAGGCAGACAATGACAGAGTAATGACGTGAATACTTGTGGTCATCCAGAGAGGCTGAAATGTAGACCAGACGTGCGACTGGTCCAACAGAAGGCCTATCTTCAATGCACCTGGCCGCACCGTCACAAATGTGCATGAGATCACCAGACCAGGGCGAGTGATACTGTGGGGCCAGTGCAGGCTGTGAATAAGTTCTGTAAGAGGGGAGCCAACAAGATGTGATGGTGCATCTGGTGGCGGCTTCCCCCTCAGCCTGGGAACAGGCAACAGGATGACCTCAACAGTGAGGGCTTGTAAGACCCCCAGGGGAGGAGCAGGAGTCACATTGACCCCTGATACGGTGTCATCTGAGGACACCAGGACTGGAGACTGCAGAGCTACTGCGGCAGAGCTTGACGACGGTCTCAGGACTGGAGACCGCAGGGCTGCAGCAGAGCTCGACGAGGACCCTAGGACTGGATACTTAGGCGGCTGGAGCAACAAAGCAGCAATGGGCAGTGGCCACAGGACGGACCCAGGCAGCGTGACCAGGTGAGGGTACCGGATCAGGAGGTTGGGCAGCAGAGTTCGATGAAGGTCTCAGCTCTGCAGACGGTGGAAGTTTGGCTGCAGGTCTCCACGAAGCTCTCAGGACTAGTGACTACAGGTCTGTAGCAGCAGAGCTCAACGAGGGTCTCTGGACTGTAGATGATGGTGGGGCCACCCCATCGGCAACAGGAGGCCCCAGAAACAGGAGTTAGGGTTGGCTGGATCTCCACAGCAGCAAAAGGCGAAGATCTCAGGACAGGAGACAGCAGCACACCTGAAATAGAGTTAGAAAAAGACCCAAAGACGGGAGAGAGCTTGACCCTGGATCCAGGAGAGTGCCAGAGCTGTTGACTTAGAGCCTGACAGAGATAGTGACTTGGGGCCTGACTGGGCTACAGACTGTGAGCTAGGGGATGTTCAATCTACCAGGACAGATAGCACTGGGCATACTATGATAGGAAACTGGAGACCTACAGTGCCTTGCGAAAGTATTCGGCCCCCTTGAACTTTGCGACCTTTTGCCACATTTCAGGCTTCAAACATAAAGATATAAAACTGTATTTTTTTGTTTGTGAAGAATCAAGAACAAGTGGGACACAATCATGAAGTGGAACGACATTTATTGGATATTTCAAACTTTTTTAACAAATCAAAAACTGAAAAATTGGCGTGCAAAATTATTCAGCTCCTTTACTTTCAGTGCAGCAAACTCTCTCCAGAAGTTCAGTGAGGATCTCTGAATGATCCAATGTTGACCTAAATGACTAATGATGATAAATACAATCCACCTGTGTGCAATCAAGTCTCCGTATAAATGCACCTGCACTGTGATAGTCTCAGAGGTCCGTTAAAAGCGCAGAGAGCATCATGAAGAACAAGGAAAACACCAGGCAGGTCCGAGATACTGTTGTGAAGACGTTTAAAGCCGGATTTGGATACAAAAAGATTTCCCAAGTTTTAAACATCCCAAGGAGCACTGTGCAAGCGATAATATTGAAATGGAAGGAGTATCAGACCACTGCAAATCTACCAAGACCTGGCCGTCCCTCTAAACTTTCAGCTCATACAAGGAGAAGACTGATCAGAGATGCAGCCAAGAGGCCCATGATCACTCTGGATGAACTGCAGAGATCTACAGCTGAGGTGGGAGACAGTCGTATATTGCACAAATCTGGCCTTTATGGAAGAGTGGCAAGAAGAAAGCCATTTCTTAAAGATATCCATAAAAAGTGTCATTTAAAGTTTGCCACAAGCCACCTGGGAGACACACCAAACATGTGGAAGAAGGTGCTCTGGTCAGATGAAACCAAAATTGAACTTTTTGGCAACAATGCAAAACGTTATGTTTGGCGTAAAAGCAACACAGCTCATCACCCTGAACACGCCATCCCCACTGTCAAACATGGTGGTGGCAGCATCATGGTTTGGGCCTGCTTTTCTTCAGCAGGGACAGGGAAGATGGTTAAAATTGATGGGAAGATGGATGGAGCCAAATACAGGACCATTCTGGAAGAAAACCTGATGGAGTCTGCAAAAGACCTGAGACTGGGACGGAGATTTGTCTTCCAACAAGACAATGATTCAAAACATAAAGCAAAATCTACAATGGAATGGTTCAAAAATAAACATATCCAGGTGTTAGAATGGCCAAGTCAAAGTCCAGACCTGAATCCAATCGAGAATCTGTGGAAAGAACTGAAAACTGCTGTTCACAAATGCTCTCCATCCAACCTCACTGAGCTCGAGCTGTTTTGCAAGGAGGAATGGGAAAAATGTCAGTCTCTCGATGTGCAAAACTGATAGAGACATACCCCAAGCGACTTACAGTTGTAATCGCAGCAAAAGGTGGCGCTACAAAGTATTAACTTAAGGGGGCTGAATAATTTTGCACGCCCAATTTTTCAGTTTTTGATTTGTTAAAAAAGTTTGAAATATCCAATAAATGTCGTTCCACTTCATGATTGTGTCCCAATTGTTGTTGATTCTTCACAAAAAAAGACAGTTTTATATCTTTATGTTTGAAGCCTGAAATGTGGCAAAAGGTCGCAAAGTTCAAGGGGGCCGAATACTTTCGCAAGGCACTGTAGCTTAGCAGGAAACTGGGAAGCCCCAGTAGGTCCAAAGTATATTAGCCCTCATTTCCCTGATCAGGGAAATGAGGGCTAATATACTCTGGACCTACTGGGGCTATAGACTGAGGACCTAGTAGGGTAGAAGGTGAGATGTCTCCTACAAAAGGACATGGAACACCTCGGTCACAAGGGTCCCCCACAGGGATGTCAGGAGGGTCTTCCAAGGCTGGAGCTAGCAAGAACCCCAGAACTGAGACCGGCAGGTTCCACCAGGCAGGGACTGACGGGGCCTGGACAGCAGACACGGACCGAGCCACCGCAGCAGAGACTGGAGGGGGCTCCCAAGAAGGAGCAGGAGCCATCTTTGAACAGCAGCAGGCAGGACGTTGAAGGTAGGACTAGGCAGATCCCGCCAGATAGGGGTCGGAGAGGTCTGAGTTGCAGGGCTGGACTTGGCGACCTCAGCGACTGGAGACAGGGCTCCCGCAATGGACCAACTGACATTCAGAGATGTCAGCTGGAGTAGGAGTATGGTTATCCCTCAGGGTGAACTCTGGTATCTCCTCCATCCCTAGAGAAGGCTGTAGATCTTCCTTCTTGTTAATAGGTAGGGAGTTAAGGATTAACTAGAACAGGGGCCATCAGAACCTCTGTCACTGGATACGGTGATCTCACGACTGTGGGAACCAGTTGAGACTCTGCGACAGGAGCGGGTTGAAGCACAGCGGTGGGAGTGGTGAGCTGAAGCTACATGGCAGTGTAGTAGGCCCCACTACTAACTTATCTGTATCCTAAAAGCAAAGAGTTTCAAAATCTGCCACACCCCCTTTAAATCAGTGTTTGTTTTGTCAGATAAAAACATGCACACGTTTAAAAACAATATGCTTTTGTTTTGAGCCGACTTCCCCGTGGGCTTTGAACGGGTCACCTGGCTCACCCCTAGGAGGCAGCCAATTACAAAACGAATGCAATCACCCTTCCCTTAATAAACTCCTCACAAATTGGTAACCCGGGGCAGATAATCGAATCCCCTCACTTTACTCTTGCAGGACTTCATTACCCAAACAACACTTTGCAGTATTGATGCGGAAGTGCTGAGGCAGGCTTATAATAACATGAATTTCGGTTTTCAACGCTCCTTCACTTCTGCATTTCATTTGGCATTTTTCTGTAGCTCTGTATCCGTAAGAAACACGGGCGATGACAGCTTTAAAGTATGCTGGCATGGATGATACAGACAGTGAAGATGAGTTGCCTCCAGGATGGGAAGAGAGATCTTCGAAGGATGGATGGGTTTACTATGCGAAGTAAACGAAAATGAACTATTGCGTAGAGTTTCAATGAACCATTCTATTTCTATGGTCTCAACCACAACCAGCGCCGCTTGATTTTATGGCAGTGTTATCCTTGCCAAAAACCAGTCCTTGAACATAATAGCCTTATCTATTAAATATCGCCCGCAGCAATAGTGTAACGGTTGTCTTGGGTGGAAGAAGGATCGGACCAAAGCGCAGCGTGGTAAGTGTTCATGATGATTTATTCAAAACGAACTGAACACAGAAATACAAAACAATAAACGATGTGAACAAAACGAAAAACGAAACAGTACCGTGTGGCCCAAACACTCACACGGAAACAAACACCCACAAACCAAAAGTGAAACCCAGGCTACCTAAGTATGATTCTCAATCAGAGACAACTAACAACACCTGCCTCTGATTGAGAACCATACTAGACCGAACACAAAAACCAAAATAGAAAAACCAACATAGACTGCCCACCCCAACTCACGCCCTGACCATACTAAAACAAATAATAAAATAACAGAACTATGGTCAGAACGTGACAGTGCCCCCCCCCCCCCCCCCACCCACCCAAAGGTGCGGACTCCGGCCGCAAAACCTGAACCTATAGGGGAGGGTCTGGGTGGGTGTCTGTCCGCGGTGGCGGCTCTGGCGCGGGACGTGGACCCCACTTCACCACAGTTTTTGTCCGCCTCCTCGGACTGGGGACCCTCGCCACGGGTCCCGAATGGACGGGAGATTCCGTCAGTGCCGGACGGATGGGAGATCGGAGTGAAGGACGGCTCCTGGCTGGCTGACGGCTCTGGCGGCTCCTGGCTGGCTGACGGCTCTGGCGGCTCCTGGCTGGCTGGCGGCCCTGGCGGCTCCTGGCTGGCTGGCGGCTCTCGCGGCTCCTGGCTGACTGGCGGTTCCTGGCTGACTGGCGGCTCCTGGCTGACTGGCGGCTCAGGACAGACTGGCGGCTCCTGGCAGACTGGCGGCTCAGGACAGACTGGCGGCTCTGGCGGCTCAGGACAGACTGGCGGCCCTGGCGGCTCAGGACAGACGGGAGATTCTGGCGGCTCAGGACAGACGGGAGACTCTGGCGGCTCAGGACAGACGGGAGACTCTGACGGCGCTGGGCAGGAGGAAGGTTCTGGCAGCGCTGGACAGGCAGGAGCACCTGTAGGGAGAAGATGGAGAGACCGCCTGGTGCGGGGGGCTGCCACTGGAGGGCTGGTGCGTGGAGGTGGCACTGGATAGACCGGACCGTGCAGGCGCACTGGAGCTCTTGAGCACCGAGCCTGGTTCAATGCTCCCCGCAGCCAGGCCAGTGCGGCGAGGTGGAATAGCCCGCACTGGGTTGTGCTGGCGAACCAGGGACACCATGCGTAAGGCTGGTGCCATGTCATCCGGCCCGAGGAGATGCACTGGAGACCAGATGTGAGCCGGCTTCATGGCACCTGAGAGCCGGCTTCATGGCACCTGGCTCGATTCCCACTCTAGCCCGGCCGATACGAGGAGCTGGAATGTACCGCACCGGGCTATGCACACGCACCGGGGACACCGTGCGCTCCACCACATAACACGGTGCCTGTCCGGTCCCTCTCGCTCTCCGGTAAGCACGGGGAGTTGGCTCAGGTTTCCTACCTGACTTAGTCACACTCCCCGTGTGCCTCCCCCCAATACATTTTTGGGGCTACCTCTCGGGCTTCCAGCCGCGCTGCCGTGCTGCCTCCTCATACCGGCGCCTCTCTGCTTTCGCTGCCTCCAGCTCTGCTTTGGGGCGGCGATATTCCCCTGGCTGTGCCCAGGGTCCTTTGCCGTCCATAATCTCCTCCCAAGTCCAGTTCTCCAAATATCGCTGCCTCTCCTGCTGCTGCCCGTTACCACGCCGCTTGGTCCTTGTTTGGTGGGTGTTTCTGTAACGGTTGTCTTGGGTGGAAGAAGGATCGGACCAAAGCGCAGCGTGGTAAGTGTTCATGATGATTTATTCAAAACAAACTGAACACTGAAATACAAAACAATAAACAATGTGAACAAAACGAAAACCGAAACAGTACCGTGTGGCCCAAACACTCACACGGAAACAAACACCCACAAACCAAAAGTGAAACCCAGGCTACCTAAGTATGATTCTCAATCAGAGACAACTAACGACACCTGCCTCTGATTGAGAACCATACTAGGCCAAACACAAAAACCAACATAGAAAAACCAACATAGACTGCCCACCCCAACTCACGCCCTGACCACACTAAAACAAAGAATAAAATAACAGAACCATGGTCAGAACGTGACAGATAGGGCAGAGAAGCTTTGTTTTGATGCAGTTAGTTACTAACAGTAACAGTTAGCTAGTTTGATGGACCCCCCCTTCCCCTATACATGTCTCCCTCTCAGTTACTAACAGTAACAGTTAGCTAGTTTGATGGACCACCCCTTCCCCTATACATGTCTCCCCCCTCTACATGTCTCCCTCTCAGTTACTAACAGTAACAGTTAGCTAGTTTGATGGACCCCCCCCTTCCCCTATACATGTCTCCCTCTCAGTTACTAACAGTAACAGTTAGCTAGTTTGATGGACCCCCCCCTATACATGTTCCCCTATACATGTCTCCCTCTCAGTTACTAACAGCAACAGTTAGCCCCTTCCCCTATACATGTCTCTCCTCTCAGTTACTAACAGAAACAGTTAGCTAGTTTGATGGACCCCCCCTCCCCTTCCCTCTCCATGTCTCAGTTACTAACAGCAACAGTTAGCTAGTTTGATGGACCCCCTTCCCTATACATGTCTCCTCTCAGTTACTAACAGCAACAGTTAGCTAGTTTGATGGACCCCCCCTTCCCCTATACATGTCTCCCTCTTACTAACAGCAACAGTTACTAACAGTCTCCTCTCAGTTACTAACAGTTAGTTAGATAGTTTGATGGACCCCCCTTCCCCTATACATGTCTCCTCTCAGTTACTAACAGAAACAGTTAGATAGTTTGATGGACCCCCCTTCCCCTATACATGTCTTACCCAGTAACAGTTAGCTAGTCCCCTTCCCCTGTACATGTCTCCTCTCAGTTACTAACAGCAACAGTTAGATAGTTTGATGGACCCCCCTTCCCTGTACATGTCTCCTCTCAGTTACTAACAGCAACAGTTAGATAGTTTGATGGACCCCCCCTCTCTACATGTCTCCCTCTCAGTTACTAACAGCAACAGTTACTAACAGCAACAGTTAGATAGTTTGATGGACCCCCCCTTCCCCTACATGTCTCCCTCTCAGTTACTAACAGCAACAGTTAGATAGTTTGATGGACTCCCTCTCCCTCTCAGTTACTAACAGCAACAGTTAGATAGTTTGATGGACCCCCTTCCTCCATGTCTCCTCTCAGTTACTAACAGCAACATGTTTGATGGACCCCCCCTTCCCCTCATGTCAGTTACTAACAGCAACAGTTAGATAGTTTGATGGACCCCCCCTTCCCCTCTACATGTCTCCCTCTCAGTTACTAACAGAAACAGTTAGATAGTTTGATGGACCCCCCTTCCCCTCTACATGTCTCCCTCTCAGTTACTAACAGCAACAGTTAGATAGTTTGATGGACCCCCCCTTCTCTACATGTCTCCCTCTCAGTTACTAACAGAAACAGTTAGATAGTTTGATGGACCCCCCATTCCCCTACTACATGTCTCTCCCTCTCAGTTACTAACAGAAACAGTTAGATAGTTTGATGGACCCCCCCCCTTCCCCCTCTCACATGTCTCCCTCTCAGTTACTAACAGCAACAGTTAGATAGTTTGATGGACCCCCTATACATGTCTCCCTCTCAGTTACTAACAGCAACAGTTAGATAGTTTGATGGACCCCCCTCTCTACATGTCTCCCTCTCAGTTATTAACAGCAACAGTTAGCTAGTTCGATGGACCCCCCCCCTACATGTCTCCCTCTCAGTTACTAACAGAAACAGTTAGATAGTTTGATGGACCCCCCCACTCTCTCTACATGTCTCCTCTCAGTTACTAACAGAAACAGTTAGATAGTTTGATGGACCCCCCCTTCCCCCCTACATGTCTCCCTCTCAGTTACTAACAGCAACAGTTTCAACTGGCCTGGGCCCTAGGACCATGTCCCAGGACTACCTGACATGATGACTCCTTGCAGTCCCCAGTCCACCTGGCCATGCTGCTGCTCCAGTTTCAACTGTTCTGCCTTACTATTATTCAACCATGCTGGTCATTTATGAACATTTGAACATCTTGGCCACGTTCTGTTATAATCTCCACCCGGCACAGCCAGAAGAGGACTGGCCACCCCACATATGCTCTCTCTAATTCTCTCTTTCTTTCTCTCTCTCGGAGGACCTGAGCCCTAGGACCGTGCCCCAGGACTACCTGACATGATGACTCCTTGCTGTCCCCAGTCCACCTGACTGTGCTGCTGCTCCAGTTTCAACTGTTCTGCCTTATTATTATTCGACCATGCTGGTTATTTATGAACATTTGAACATCTTGGTCATGTTCTGTTATAATCTCTACCCGGCACAGCCAGAAGAGGACTGGCCACCCCACATAGCCTGGTTCCTCTCTAGGTTTCTTCCTAGGTTTTGGCCTTTCTAGGGAGTTTTTCCTAGCCACCGTGCTTTTACACCTGCATTGTTTGCTGTTTGGGGTTTTAGGCTGGGTTTCTGTACAGCACTTTGAGATATCAGCTGATGTACGAAGGGCTATATAAATAAATTTGATTTGATTTGAACAGTTAGATAGTTTGATGGACCCCCCCCTTCCCCTATACATGTCTCCCTCTCAGTTACTAACAGCAACAGTTAGATAGTTTGATGGACCCCCCCCTTCCCCCCTACATGTCTCCCTCTCAGTTACTAACAGCAACAGTTAGATAGTTTGATGGACCCCCCCTATACATGTCTCCCCCCTCTACATGTCTCCCTCTCAGTTACTAACAGCAACAGTTAAATAGATTGATGGACCCCCCCTTCCCTATACATGTTTCCCTCTCAGTTACTAACAGAAACAGTTAGATCGTTTGATGGACCCCCTCTCTACATGTCTCCCTCTCAGTTACTAACAGAAACAGTTAGATAGTTTGATGGACCCCCCCCTTCCCTATACATGTTTCCTCTCAGTTACTAACAGCAACAGTTAGATAGTTTGATGGACCCCCTTCCCCCTACATGTCTCCCTCTCAGTTACTAACAGCAACAGTTAGATAGTTTGATGGACCCCCTTCCCCTATACATGTCTCCCTCTCAGTTACTAACAGCAACAGTTAGCTAGTTTGATGGACCCCCCCTCTCTACATGTCTCCCTCTCAGTTATTCACAGCAACAGTTAGCTAGTTCGATGGACCCCCCTACATGTTTCCCTCTCAGTTACTAACAGCAACAGTTAGATAGTTTGATGGACCCCCCTATACATGTCTCCCCCTCTACATGTCTCCCTCTCAGTTACTAACAGCAACAGTTAGATAGTTTGATGGACCCCCTTCCCCTATACATGTCTCCCTCTCAGTTACTAACAGCAACAGTTAGCTAGTTTGATGGACCCCCTCTCTACATGTCTCCCTCTCAGTTATTAACAGCAACAGTTAGCTAGTTCGATGGACCCCCCCCTACATGTTTCCCTCTCTACAGTCATGAGGAAATGAAGACTGTGGGATCATCCCAAGACAGGGGAGAAGAGGCTCTGTGCTGGAGGTTTTGGGTAACTGTCCAGTCTGACCCCATTCCCAACTTTTCTCATATTCCCACCCACCTCTTACTGTACATCTCACCTTCCCCCATCCAATAGGACTTTTTGCAAGCGTGTGTGTAATTGTCATTACTTGTGCACATTGGACCCAACTAAGGATGTTAATGGGTTAACCGTTAATCTATTGGCAGCTGGAAATAAATTTGACCCTTAATGCTTATCGGTCTATAGGTTAATTTCCACAATTGTGTAGAATTAAATGGCGCATGGGTATTTTCGTTCATCATCACGCATTTCAGGTATCACCCATACAGCATACAGAGCATAGTTTGCTACCACCTGTCAGACAGCTTGAGAGTAACTACTCAAAAAGTATGTAGGCTACTGGAGTGAAACCTGCTTTTGTAAGACCAGTCATCGTGCAACAAATAACATTTTCCAATGCCATGATTAAAAATGTGTTATTTTTATTTCTCAACTCGCAAAGCGGGCATCCTATTCGGATGCATATGCTATAGCCTGCCAACCGTTGACTATCAGCACGCCTCCTATTCGGATGCATATGCTATATCAAATCAAATCAAATGTATTTATATAGCCCTTTGTACATCAGCTGATATCTCAAAGTGCTGTACAGAAACCCAGCCTAAAACCCAAAACAGCAAACAATGCAGGTGTAAAAGCACTATAGCCTGCCAACCGTTGACTATCAGCGTGCCTTCCATTCGGATGCATATGCTATAGCCTGCCAACCGTTGACTATCAGCACGCCTCCCATTCGGATGCATATGCTATAGCCTGCCAACCGTTGACTATCAGGATGCATATGCTATAGCCTTCCAACCGTTGACTATCAGGATGCATATGCTATAGCCTGCCAACCGTTGACTATCAGCGCTCCTTCCATTCGCCTGCCAACCGCTATCATGCTTCCATAGCCTGCCAACCGTTGACTATCAGCGCGCCTTCCATTCGGATGCATATGCTATAGCCTGCCAACCGTTGACTATCAGCACGCCTCCCATTCGGATGCATATGCTATAGCCTGCCAACCGTTGACTATCAGCACGCCTCCCATTCGGATGCATATGCTATAGCCTGCCAACCGTTGACTATCAGCGCGCCTCCCATTCGGATGCATATGCTATAGCCTGTCAACCGTTGACTATCAGCGCGCCTTCCATTCGGATGCATATGCTATAGCCTGCCAACCGTTGACTATCAGCGCGCCTTCCATTCGGATGCATATGCTATAGCCTGCCAACCGTTGACTATCAGCACGCCTCCCATTCGGATGCATATGCTATAGCCTGCCAACCGTTGACTATCAGCACGCCTCCCATTCCATATGTTATAGCAACCGTTATCAGGCCTTCCATTCGCATATGCTATAGCCTGCCAACCGTTGACTATCAGCGCGCCTTCCATTCGGATGCATATGCTATAGCCTGCCAACCGTTGACTATCAGCGCCCTTCCATTCGGATACATATGCTATAGCCTGCCAACCGTTGACTATCAGCGCGCCCCATTCGGATGCATATGCTATAGCTATCAGCGCGCCTCCCATTCGGATGCATATGTTATAGCAACCGTTGACTATCAGCGCGCTCCATTCCATATGCTATAGGAACCGTGACTATCAGCATATGGATGCATATGCTAGCCTGTCAACCGTTGACTATCAGCGCGCCTTCCATTCCAACCGTTGACTATCAGCACGCCTCCCATTCGGATGCATATGCTATAGCCTGCCAACCGTTGACTATCAGCGCGCCTCCCATTCGGATGCATATGCTATAGCCTGCCAACCGTTGACTATCAGCACGCCTCCCATTCGGATGCATATGCTATAGCCTGCCAACCGTTGACTATCAGCGCTCCTTCCATATGCTATAGCCTGGCGCTCTTCCATTCGGATGCATATATGCTATAGCCTGTCAACCGTTGACTATCAGCGCTCTTCCATTCGGATGCATATGCTATAGCCTGTCAACCGTTGACTATCAGGATGCATATGCTATAGCCTGCCAACCGTTGACTATCAGCGCCCTTCCATTCGGATGCATATGCTATAGCCTGTCAACCGTTGACTATCAGCGCGCCTCCCACTATCAGCCTGCAACCGTTGACTATCAGCGCGCCTTCCATTCGGATGCATATGCTATAGCCTGTCAACCGTTGACTATCAGTACGCCTCCCATTCGGATGCATATGCTATAGCCTGCCAACCGTTGACTATCAGCACGTCACCCATTCGGATGCATATGCTATAGCCTGCCAACCGTTGACTATCAGCGCTCCTTCCATTCGGATGCATACTAGCCTGTCAACCGCTATCAGCACCCTCCCATTCGGATGCATATGCTATAGCCTGCCAACAGCACGCCTCCCATTGACTATCATAGCCTGCCAACCTTGACCAGCGCGCCTCCCATTCGGATGCATATGCTATAGCCTGTCAACCGTTGACTATCAGCGCGCCTCCCATTCGGATGCATATGCTATAGCCTGTCAACCGTTGACTATCAGCGCTCCTTCCATTCGGATGCATATGCTATAGCCTGTCAACCGTTGACTATCAGCGCTCCTTCCATTCGGATCAAGCCTGTCAACCGTTGACTATCAGCGCTCCTCCCATTCGGATGCATATGCTATAGCCTGTCAACCGTTGACTATCAGTACGCCTCCCATTCGGATGCATATGCCCTCCAACCGTTGATATCGGATGCATATGCTATAGCCTGCCAACCGTTGACTATCAGCGCTCCTTCCATTCGGATGCATATGCTATAGCCTGTCAACCGTTGACTATCAGTACGCCTCCCATTCGGATGCATATCCTATAGCCTGTCAACCGTTGACTATCAGCACGTCACCCACCACTTTGCAATGTGAGTTTGAGGCAGTATAATTTTTTTGAAACCTGAAAGCCTTACTTTGCGAAAATCCATCCATAGATACGTGGAGGCAATTATTTTATAAAGACTTCCTCTTGCCATTAACCAGCATTTCTCTCTTGTTCTATTGGTTTTCTTTCATTGTCCAGAAGCCAAAGGCACAACCCTTGTCATATTAGCAACCGATCATAGTAGTTGCTATTAGATTCCCCCTCTTTCTAAATTTAACGGAGATCTTCATATGTCACATATGGAACTGCTCGCATTTGGTGCGCGGTTTAGAACCGTGTTTTCCGCGATTGCATTTGGGCAAATGTTTCAAAATGACATTTTATTAGCGGCTTCATTACAATAGTTGCATCTTCAATTATAGCCTGTTGACAGTAAAACGATAGGCTTACTATTGTTGCATGTTTTCATTAAGCTCTTATTAATGAAAAATGCCCGGTCCGGTATCAGAGAGGAAGAGGCGAAGCCAGAGGTTTCACTCGCCCAAAAAGTCCAATGCATTTCTATGAGTTTATTTTGGGCCTACGCACATTCTTTGGGCGGAAACATAAGCATCTCGTCATTATATACAGATCTCTGATAGTATTTTCTGTTGGTCAAATTATTTTACCGTTTGGAAAAAATGTAACCGTTTGTTGACCGGTTAATGAGGATCAATTAATCCGCAGGAAAATTGACTGACACTTGCATCCCAAGACTAACCAGATTTTTCTTATGGAACTGGGTGCACTTGAATGTTCATAGTGAGAGGTTAAAACACGAATAAATATCATTCTGCGATTGTAGAGTTATCCTTCTGTTAGGATGGCAGTCAGTAACAGATATTGAGTTAATGGTATGAATCTTGCTTCTGAATGGCTTGAGGAGTCTAACAGGAGGGGTTTCTTCCCCACAGATCTACCATGTGGATGGGAGCAGGAGACAGACGATAAAGGACAGATTCTCTTTTCCTGATATCCTGAACAACTACCAAGATAAGGGGTGGCAGTAAAAAATGAAAACAAGCACTTTATTCGACAGTACATACATTTACCAGGCATTTGCTAATAAATTACAAGGTAACATGATAATTACACAGTGACAACCTAATTACTTGTTTGTTTCTTTGGGATTCATTCCAATGAGCACCACTTCATATAAGAATGTACCAGAAAGTAGCAATTGTTTGTGTATTTCCTATTTAATACCAGGTAAATAGCAGTGGAAACTGGTGTAAAGTCTTTTGACCCATGGCTGTGAGCAGCCTATCTGTGCCTGAGACTGTTCATGAGGCCTTGTTTCGGTAGAGAGAGACCTCTCAGAGCATGCTTACAACCACTTAGCTTATCACAAGTTCATACAATATGAAACTTCCTCCCCGCCCCTCATTCTCTCTCTCCTTCATGCTCCCCTCTCCCTTTCTCCCTTCCCTAACAGTCACATTAACAAGAGGGATACCTACTTTGACCCACGGCAGGAATTCACGATGGAGGATGTGCCGGTGAAGCCGAAGCGTTACCGACAGTATAACACAGCAGCCCTGGAGATCCTGCAGGGTTGCAACCTCTCAGACAGGGTGGTCCTCATCACCGGGAGCAACTCTGGCATCGGTGAGTTTAGCACTGTGTGTATGCAGTGCACATGTGTCTCTGTGTAATTAACTTACTGTATTTATGCCTTGATAGTTAGGAAGTGCACCTTCATTATTTCACCAGTAGGTGGGGGTATTGCACCACAGTCTTTTTAGTCCAGTCCCGACAGTGCATCTGTCTTCCCCCTGCAAGCCAAAGCTTAATTGTATCTCTTTAAAACCAGGCATTCATCAACATTAACCTCCAAAATGATACACTTACACTGAACAAATCATTCCCAACATGATTACCCAACATGATTGTATTGAAGTTCATTAACTGAGCTGAATTGGATGTCATTGTTAACTGTAATGAATGACGGCCATTTGTGGCGAGCAATTGCATGGCTCACTGTATAATGGCCCTGGAAACAAATGCATTTCCTCTTCATCTCTGTGTAAATTAGCACAAGTAGAAGCTATTCATCCACAGTCACCGTTTCAGTTGCAGGGAGATAACGGCAGCGCAAGGGAAATTAAACAAACATAAAATAGTTAATTGTCTTTATATTCAAATCATTCCTCTTCCTAAAGTTCTGGCTTTGCAAATGGAGTGAGTATATCACTAGAGATGGTTGTGAAACAGTGTTGTTGTTTTCAGATTTATAATGGTCAAGACTTCAGACTGACTGAACAGGAGAGGATGCAGACTTTCTCAGCACTTAGCTTCCCTCCCTTAATGACATTTTAATATATATATATATATATATTACTTTGGGCCAGGGGTTCTGCACCACTGTCAAGTTTGTAGCCGTTGTTCTTAAGAAGGAGCAAAACAACAAGGAAAACATAGTGTAGAACAAAATACAAAACTCTGGCTATCACGAGGGAAACAACTTTTACCACGTAAGAATGGACTAGTCAAATGCTAAAACATATAGGCCTACTGTCACAAAATACCTATTTTCAACTGGATAAAGCTGATTTAGTTTATCGTCCTTTGCCAAGACACTTTCCAGTCAGTGAGATGGTGTTTGGTTGTTTTCTCCACAAGAGGGCACAGAAGCTCTTTTAGATGGAATGTGGCGATCAGAATAGTACACTGAACTTTACACAAGTAGGTCCTTTTGTTTCTCTTAAAGGGGCCATCTGTGATTGGTACATCCATTTTTGGACCTATGAATTATTGATATATATATACCCAGTACCTCTTGATGAATATAACTTATAAATGCTTAATGAGTTTAGTTTAACTGTTGTACCCCATCAGAACCCAAAATATAAGTCTGTTTTATTTGTTTTTGGTTTGTAAACTATTTAAATGTAAACAAACACTGTATAGCCTCAAAACATGGTTAAAACTATCATTTTGATATCATGAATGGTCAGTCCTTGTGTCCATAGTTCTATCTATGAATTTGAGTGGTTACATTTCTCTACCCCCATCCCTCAGCTGTTTACCAAATCAGTGGCTGGTGGCCTCGTTGTTATTGTTCAAACTGCAGATTGCCACTTTAAGATACAGAATATGTAATTTATCAAAAACACACTTTGATATTTTAACTATAGGTTTCGCTGTGGGTCCATTGATTCTGATTAACTGTGATGCATTGCGCCCGTCTCTAGTTTATTTTCCTCAGTGACGGGGGTTTTAGTTTTCCAGTTCAAATTATCAAAAAGTATCAGACACAATTATAAACAAAATAACCCATTGATATTATGATTATTATTATTATTACTAATATTGTCTACAGTTCAATGTTTCTTCTGAAGTGTCAATGCCTATTGAACACACATTTACATGTGTCTTTATCCTCCACTTTTCTCCCAGTGTATATTCATTCATCTGCTACAATGAATAGTATGCCAATAGTAATTGCCACCAGTAGCGAGCTCTCTTGACATCCCCATGGCCTATGTGTGAAATGTGCTTATGCCAATTGACTAGACACAGTGGGAATTTGAATTGCGTCAATAGTGTCCATTCATTTGGTCAAGGGAATTGTTTCAACAGGCAATACGTTGACATTTATTTTTCACTATAACGTTAGTGGGCTATTATTTAAATTACATGTTTCCATTTTACTGTGTTAATTTAGCTATTAATGCATGGGGAATGTACATATATGAGGCCATTTATGCATGAAATGTAATGTGGTATGGTTTTGTGAACAGGCCTGAATAGGCGCTGGTAATATTGCTGGAAGGTGATACAGGACTGTGGTGCGTCTCATTAATGTGATCACTGTTCTGTATTCACAGCATTAGTCTTCTTTTCTCCCTTACCTCCTTTGTAATTTAAAAACTAGTAAGAACCCCTATTGTGTCTTTAATTGCATTAATGGAAATGAATGGTCACTGTCTCTCTCTCTTTCCCCACCCCTCTCTCTCTCTCTCTCTCTCTCTCTCTCTCTCTCTCTTTTCCCTCTCTCTCTCTCTTTCTCTCTTCCCCCCCTCTCTCTCTTTCCCTCTCTCTGTCTCTCTGTCTCCCTCTCTTTCCCTCTCTCTGTCTCTCTCTCTCTCCCTCTCTCTGTCTCTCTCTCTCTCTCTCTCTCTCTCTCTCTCTCTCTGTCTCTCTCTCTCTCTCTCTCTCTCTCTCTCTCTCTCTCTCTCTCTCTCTCCATCTCTCTCTCTCTCTCTCTCTCTCTCTCTCTCTCTCTGTCTCTCTCTCTGTCTCTCTCTCTCTGTCTCTCTCTCTCTCTCTCTCTCTCTCTCTCTCTCTCTCTCTCTCTCTCTCTCTCTCTCTCTCTCTCTCTCTCTCTCTCTCTCTCTCTCTCTCTCTCTCTCTCTCTGTCTCTCTCTCTCTCTCTCTCTCTCTCTCTCTCTCTCTCTCTCTCTCTCTCTCTCTCTCTCTCTCTCTCTCTGTCTCTCCCTGTGTGTGTAAAGGTAGTGTTCTCTAGCCCTCCGGTCCACCTGTATGTGTACCATTGATCCTGTAGTGACTGTGACCCTGACTCAAGCATCCCATCCATCCCCATTAATAGCCCTTGCTCTAGCCTTCATTATCCTCCATTCAACTAACTAACTCTACACAGTTACTGTAATTACAGGCCAAGGCTCCACTGTACTGCTTGTCTTTAAAGGGTAGGTAGCATAAACATATCCACATGTAACATGGATTTGCATACTATATGTAACATAGTATATCCATCAAAAGTCCCAATGTGAAGTTACACCTCACTTTTCTGTTTTTCTAGTTATTACATAAAACCCGAAGAATGCCGTAAACATGCCGGGAAAATGTTTTTGCTGGTCGTGACATAATATGGAGGACCTGGCAAGCCAGTCTATTCCCTGTAATATAAACTCCAACAGAAATAACTTCAAGTGTATAACATCAAATTCAACTAAATCATTTGCACTTATTAGTACTAATGCTTTTTCACTTATTTGCACTTATTTCACTGTTTTCAATCAAATTGTAAGCCAATTTACAAGAGAATACTTTATGAGTTTCTTGTTTCAAATCAGCTTGCATGGTGGCTAGCCAACTAGCCTGGTAACATTAGGCCTAACAGCCTGCTAACGTTACTTTCACACTGCATGAGTCAGCCAGTTGCTTACCACTACATTAACATAAACCAACGTTTTGGAAATATATAACACCATCTACCCAATAATGCTACCAGTATATGCAGTTTTCTTAGCAAGCCAGCCAGCCAGCCAGCCAGCCAGCTAAACTTAGTTATTTTAGCCTGCTAGCTAGCCTAGCCAGCTAACTAGCCTAGTTGGCCAACTACCACGGTTGACATAGCTACAGCTGAAGTCGGAAGTTTACACGCACTTAGGTTGCAGTCATGAAAACTCGTTTTTCAACCACTCCGCAAATTTCTTGTTAACAAACTATAGTTTTGGCAAGTATGTTAGGACATCTACTTTGTGCATCATTTTTCCAACAATTGTTTACAGACTCATAATTCACTGTATCACAATTGCAGTGGGTCATAAGTTTACACACACTAAGTTGACTGTGCCTTTAAACAGCTTGGAAAATTCCAGAAAATTATGTCATAGCTTTAGAAGCTTCTGATAAGCTAATTGACATCATTTGAGTCAATTGGAGGTGTACCTGTGGATGTATTTCAAGGCCTACCTTCAAACACAGTGCCTCTTTGCTTGACATCATGGGAAAATCAAAAGAAATCAGCCAAGACCTCAGGAAAAAGAATTGTAGACCTCCACAAGTCTGGCCTGAAGGTATCACGTTCATCTGTACAAACAATAGTGTGCTTGTATAAACACCATGGGACCACGCAGCCGTCATACCACTCAGGAAGGAGATGCGTTCTGTCTCTTAGAGATGAACGTACTTTGGTCAATCAAATCAATCCCAGAACAACAGCAAAGGACCTTGTGAAGATGCTGGAGGAAACTGGTACAAAAGTATCTATATCCACAGTAAAACAAGTCCTATATCGACATAACCCGAAAGGCCGCTCAGCAAGGAAGAAGCCACTGCTCCAAAACCTCCATAAAAAAGCCAGACTACTGTTTGCAACTGCACATGGGGACAAAGATCAAACTTTTTGGAGAAATGTCCTCTGGTCTGATGAAACAAAAATAGAACTGTTTGAACATAATGACCATCATTATGTTTGGAGGAAAAAGGTGGAGCCTTGCAAGTCGAAGAACACCATCCCAACCATGAAGCACGGGGGTGGCAGCATCATGTTGTGGGGGTGCTTTGCATCAGGAGGGACTGGTGCACTTCACAAAATAGATGGCATCATGAGACAGGAAAATTGTGGATATATTGAGGCAACATCTCAAGACATCAGTCAGGAAGTTAAAGCTTGGTCGCAAATGGGTCTGCCAAATGGACAATGACCCCAAGCATACTTCCAAAGTTGTGGCAAAATGGCTTGACAACAAAATCAAGGTATTGGAGTTGCCATCACAAAGCCCTGACCTCAATCCTATTGAAAATTTGTGGGCAGAACTGAAAAAGCGTGTGCGAGTAAGGAGGCCTACAAACCTGACTCAGTTACACCAGCTCTATCATTAGGAATGGGCCAAAATTCACCCAACTTATTGTGGGAAGCTTTTGGAAGGCTACCAGAAACGTTTTACCCAAGTTATACAATTTAAGGGCAATTCTACCAAATAATAATTGAGTGTGTGTAAACTTCTGACCCACTGGAAATGTGATGAAAGAAATAAACGCTGAAATAAATAATTCTCTCTACTATTATTCTGACATTTCACATTTCTAACATAAAGTGGTGATCCTAACTCTCCTAAAACCGGGACTCTTTACTAGGATTAAATGTCAGAAATTGTGAAACTGAGTTTAAATGTATTTGGCCAAGGTGTATGTAAACTTCCGACTTCAACTGTATGTAGTAAACCAGAGAACAACACCACCTAGTCTAGCACAGGTAGGAACCCACAGGACACACACAAAAAAGCCAGCAGATATAAGCTATATAGAGCGGAGACTTACCGATTGACGGCTGAGTTAGCTACCAAAGAAGAGCCAAGGAGAGAGGGGCTTCAGAAGGAGTGGCCATTTCACAGGCCGAGGGAGAGTCAGCTAATCCAATATAGTGAGGTAAATCCAAAGTAGATTGATTCCAGAGGCAATAATCCAGAGGCGGCATTGGGCACAGGAAACGAGGGGAAGCATCAACAAAAAGATTGGAGGAAGGCTCCAGGCAGATGGAAATTATCACAACAGCACAGTTAGTCAGCTACTGTACGCTAGTACTAAGCCAAGGTTGAAAAACCCTGGTTGCCTATTTCACAGAGAACAGGCCAAAAAGTTGACCAAACAAATTGGAGGATGAAAAATAAACGAAGAGCAGCCAAGTTAATTAACATGTAGAGCAGGCAGGAAAACATTTTCCACGTTCCTTTAGAGGCAAAGGCAAGCTTGCTGGTGCAGGAGAAGTCAGAGCAGCCGAGCAGGATCATGTGTGGGAAATCTGATTGGTTGTTTACATCACACCTCCTTGTGATTGGTGGTTTGAAGCTCACCTCTGTCAACACTCGGTCTGCATGGCTAGTGGCTAACATTAGCCAGCTCGAGCTAGTTAACGCAGAGTAGATTTTCCATATGACGTTGATAAATAGTGCATTGCGGGTAGTTTAGAAGATCTCCAGAAGTAATTGAATAAATATGTAAAACCGCAACAAGAAGGTAACCAGATCGTGACTACAACCAAGTTACTAAGTCTTTGACCACACTGTGTTGTTACTTTGGTGAGTAAAACCTCATGCTTACTATCCTTTAAAGAGCTACAGTCACTGGGAGCAGCAAAGGAAAACTGGAGGGTAAACGCCAGTATACACAGTTTAACCACCTTTTGTTTTACCTAACAGTTTAACCACCTTTTGTTTTGCCTAACAGTTTAACCACCTTTTGTTTTGCCTAACAGTTTAACCACCTTTTGTTTTGCCTAACAGTTTAACCATCTTTTGTTTTGCCTAACAGTTTAACCATCTTTTGTTTTACCTAACAGTTTAACCACCTTTTGTTTTGCCTAACAGTTTAACCACCTTTTGTTTTGCCTAACAGTTTAACCACCTTTTGTTTTACCTAACAGTTTAACCACCTTTTGTTTTGCCTAACAGTTTAACCATCTTTTGTTTTGCCTAACAGTTTAACCACCTTTTGTTTTGCCTAACAGTTTAACCACCTTTTGTTTTGCCTAACAGTTTAACCACCTTTTGTTTTGCCTAACAGTTTAACCATCTTTTGTTTTACCTAACCCACCTTTTGTTTTGCCTAACAGTTTAACCACCTTTTGTTTTGCCTAACAGTTTAACCACCTTTTGTTTTGCCTAACAGTTTAACCATCTTTTGTTTTGCCTAACAGTTTAACCACCTTTTGTTTTGCCTAACAGTTTAACCATCTTTTGTGGAAAAATCCATCGAAGGTATGGGGAGCGTTACTTTCTTCACTGCAACTGGTGATCAGTTTACCCATATTGTTGTCACCTTTAAAAAAAACTTTTATTACAAGTTTTATTTTTAGTTCTTCATAATACTAAACCTGCCAACTGTCAACACTTTGTCCTCTGCATGTTCACACCTGTTAAGTCTATTCTCATCCATACTGAACAATGTGACAGGTTCTGTTTCTATCATATCTTCACTACTGACAATAGAACATGTGAATGAGGCGAAGCATATATTTGTATGGAATATCTACATCCTTTCACAGTGTTATACGTGTGCGCTAGATACTCTGTAGGGCCTGTGTGTGCTCATGGGAGGAGTGTAGGTCTCTGGGGTGTCATGTTATTAACTTGATAATCTGACATATGGTTTAGTAATGGTTAGTTATGGTCCTAGTGATCCTCTCTGTCTCACTACAGCAGGACTACATGCAACCCATCCATATCCATCAGGACAGGCTCCACAAAGAAGACTTCTGTAAAAGGATTATTGAATTCTTATGATTTTTTATCAGTTTGATTCATTTATTTTTAATTAAGATGTACGTTTAATTTCTAACATTTGCTGAACATTTCAGATTTTTTTGTGTGCATGATTTGTGGTTTGATTTCAATTGGACATGAATCGCAAGATTTTATAGAGGACATTTTAGATTGCTGGTTTACTGTTGTGGTACTTTGTCTAAAGTTTCTGAACAAGCTGAGAATTGTATCTAAATAGCTTTCCCCAGTCGTGTGTGTGTGTGTGTGTGTGTGTGTGTGTGTGTGTGTGTGTGTGTGTGTGTGTGTGTGTGTGTGTGTGTGTGTGTGTGTGTGTGTGTGTGAGACCTGGGAAAGCCCCCTGTCTCATTCATGCTGTGAATTTCACAAGGTGTTGGTGGTGGATCAATGTCACAGTAAGAAGCAGAGAAGAGTTAGAAGGAGGGACAACTAGTGTATAACAAGGTATTAGAGAAATATGCTACATCTTTCAGTCCCTATCTCTGAACATCATTCCCTTAGTGTTTTAGGTCTTTAAATGTCATTTGTTATTCATGAAAGAGTGTCATTGTTCAGTGTTTGTGTTGATCCCTGTGTTGTGTGGATTATGAGCTAGGCCTGCTTTCTCCTCTCTCTGGAAGGACATATCACTAAACTGATGCAGCCAGTTGCGGAGCGGAGAGGAGGGAGGCTCAGTGTGCAGATTAAGCCCATAGCCAGGCTTTGTGATGGAGCATTAGATTGAGGCAGATTTGTCAAACATAACTGCCATTAAATTGGCAGCAAAGCCCTGGTATTTATTGCACCACTGCTGTTTGTGAATAAGGAACCCTTAAAGAGTGGCCCAGCCATGCGTTAAACCAACTGCTTGGTAAGGAGGGGATTCATTATTCATACTGGGATTGACTAGGAGGAAGTAGATGCATAAGAAGATGCTCCTGGAGACGGGGGCATGCAGCGCAAGTTTGTAATGGGTGTGTGTGTGTGTGTGTGTGTATACACTGTATGTGTGCAAACAAGCTTGCGTGTATGTATACTTCTTCACTGTGGGACAATCTCTTGTGTAAAGTCCTCTGTCTCCTCCTTGGAGATAACTGGTGTTATTCTAACTGAGGAAATTGAGCTTTACAACAGGCATTTCATGTCCTCTCTGAGGAAGATGTTTATTGGCTTCATAATGAGAACCAGTTATGGTTGGTTAGTCAAATTATTCAACTTTATTAACCTTGGAACAAATTCACAATGCAGACCCAAACTGGTGTAACATGTGAGGGAATTGCGCTGGAGGCCAGGAGGGTTCGATAATGATTACAGCTCTAATATAATTTAACTGGAATGGTTAGAGAGAGGATGGAATACATATATGTGCTTAAAGCCCCTCAGTGGAATCAAATCAAAGGCTACTGGGTTATTGTGTGTAGTCAAGTAGTTTATAGACCCATCGGGTTTACAGTGTGGGGATGATGAGATGAAAGCTACGGGAAGGGGAGGGCGGATTTTGATGACAGTGATTGTGTGTGTGTGTGTAACCTATTACCGTAGGGACAGGGTTGACCGGTGTTATTGGAGGCCATGATGAAGTCTGTCTGTGTGTGTAAAGGTAAAGTAAAGGTTGAGGTGACCAGTGTGATGGGAGGCCTTGATGAGAGATTGCGGTGGGAGTTGTAGGTGGTCACAGGGGGAGTGGGGAGGGGTCATGGAGGTGTGTGTGAAAGGCCATGCAATGTGGAGCATGAGGGGAGTGTGTGGGGCAAGGTGGGGGTTAAGAGGGGCCAGGCCAGGGGTAATAGAAGCACTCCAGGCCTCTCAGTTGGAACAACTCACCCCTGGGCTGTAATTACAAACCATACATCCCACTTTTGGGGTGACACCACCTCCCTGGAACTAATGGAAGGGCTGCAGTTGGAATGGAGGAGAATTAGAGCGCTCATAAGAGCAGGTGTGGAGGAGGCGCCAATCTTTTTTGAGATGGAGGGAGGGAGAGAATCTGATTTGATTTTAGCTCTCTTTGCCCAAATCACAACAACTCATTTTACTTAAATGCTCCTTTGGACGCAGATGTAGAGTTGTTTTTCCATTTGCCAAATAAACAGGTTTACTGGTAATGATCTCATTAGGCTGAGCCAATACACCTGTGTACGGAGGGAATACGGACAAACAGAGCGTTAAATCACACTCATTATTGGGGATATCAGGATGGCCAGGATCCTAATGTACCATGCAGAGCATCCACCCACTGGTTGATAAAGATTTCACACTGGTTATACAGTACAGTAGTAATACTGATATAATGATGGAGGCTGTGAATCTCTGGTCCTCATTCGCTGGTAGTCTGGATTATGAGCACTTTTAAGGAAACTTCTCCATTGAGAATGCTTTTTAATCATGGAGTAGGCTTCATCTGGGCCTGGGTAACCAGCCCGAAAAATGTGCTTTGTGTTTCCCTCTAAACGCTTGCTGAGGAGTATTACATGGCCTCTTTTTATCCCTGAGTAGAACACACCTCAGCCTGACCTCCTGTCATGTTCTACAGTCTGGGTGCCACGCTAAATAACCTCCCCTGTTGTTCACCTGACCAGGAACTAATCTCGGCACCAAGGGAAACACAGGCGTGAGGGTGGGAAGCCTCTGTAAACCAACGTCATTCTCGTTATTTCACAATTAATGTCAAGTCCTTGTTATTTGTCATGAGGAAAACACAGCTCCCTCGCCCATGTTGTTGTTGCTGCCAAATTCTCATTTGTACTCCATTATGGAAAACACTGGTGTCGATTAATTTCACTTTCATGCTTGGTACACACAACAAGTGAGTGTGAGGTGGCGTTGTTTACCCAGCTGCCAGTGTTCTTGTTCAATTTAGACAGGATGGAATAATCGTTGTTTAAGCTGTAGCATGCATGCCTGCCTGCCCTCCTGTTCTGATTGCTGTTTATCATTTGTAAGTTTAAGTCCAACCTTGGGTTTGTTGCTTTCCGGTTATTTGTTTAACGTAAATCAGATATTGTTTGAGAAATGTTCACATTTTATGTAATAATTCTCACATTGTATTTTAACTGCAGGGGGGTAGATAGAGTACACTTGGTATGTAAGTATGCCTGTTGAAACACTTTTTCAAAAGTGTTTATCTACTATTTTTATTCAAATGTCATAGTGCAACTCTTCCACTTCTTTCATGTAGTTATTATTGTGAGGGGACCATTAGCACGGGCAGCGCTTTCTCTCTCTTACTCCTAGTAAGGTGTCATATGATTTAATTCCATGCTTCAGTTGTCAGAGAGCCCCTCCAATCCCACTCCAATTTACAGTTTTAATAGATATTACTATTTAACACTCCACTCACAATTAGGCCTCCTAGTTCTCCACTTAATGAAAATCAGATTAAGACCTAATCTAATTACGGGTTGGTTTTAATCCACGCTGGCTGTGATACTGGCTGTCTGCCGTGCCTCCTCTCAGCTCCTCTCCGCCACAACCACTTAGTGTGCACAAACCTGCCCTATCGGTCTGTCACTCACCACTACGCGTGTGTGTGTGTGTGTGTGTGTGTGTGTGTGTGTGTGTTTATTAAAGATGTGTAAATGAGTAGATACTGAACGGTTTATTGAACGCTGTTAATATCGACTTCTTAACAAGAAATAAATATATGATTTAAGGAAAAGTTCATCTTGTAAATGAATTCTACCTCTGGGTTGAAATGACCCATTTAGACTGGCAACTTGGAAAATAACTTCCGTCCCTATCTTGTTTTTTTTGTTAGTTTTATCATGACTACATGAGTTGGATAAATCCAGTTCCTATCAGAACAACTTTTGATGTCATAAATGTTCTTATCAGCCAGTCTTTGAAGTGCTACAATATCACACCAAGGTTTGATATGAAAGTTCTTCTCAAGTCATTTGAATGGTTGTGATTTTCTAGTTGTCTTTTCTATAATTTCAGTTGTTAACCATATCATCAACATCATTGTTATTATTGCTAGTATAATTGATACTGTATTACCACTCCAACCAATATGAATCTCCATGTTTCCCTCAGTACAGTCAGTGGGTAGTGATACCTTCTGAGATGTCTTGTGGTTGGTTTCCTATATCTGTATCGGGGACTAGCGGGTGAAGCCCTGAACCACATTAATTCAATCAGTGTCATCACTTCACAGAGACATGATTAACTTTCCCCAGTAGACCCTTTGGCTCCCTCCTCAGTGATATAAATTATATGCAACATAGATATGGATTCTAACCCATCTTTTACCCCTTCACAGTCAACTGCCCTGAGTATCTCCACATTATCTCCCAAAATAACTCATCTTTAAAGCATTACTCTGTCTCCATCCCTGCCTCCTCTCCCTTTCCCTCCCTCCCTCCCTCCCTCCCTCCCTCCCTCCCTCCCTCCCTCCCTCCCTCCCTCCTCTCCCTTTCTCTCTCTTTTCTGCCTCATCCCTCCCTCCCTGGAGCTTTATTAACCTACACATACACACTGATGGAGCTTTATTAACCTACACATACAATACACACTGATGGAGCTTTATTAACCTACACATACACACTGATGGAGCTTTATTAACCTACACATACAGTACACACTGATGGAGCTTTATTAACCTACACATACACACTGATGGAGCTTTATTAACCTACACATACACACTGATGGAGCTTTATTAACCTACACATACACACTGATGGAGCTTTATTAACCTACACATACACACTGATGGAGCTTTATTAACCTACACATACACACTGATGGAGCTTTATTAACCTACACATACACACTGAAGGAGCTTTATTAACCTACACATACAGTACACACTGATGGAGCTTTATTAACCTACACATACAGTACACACTGAAGGAGCTTTATTAACCTACACATACAGTACACACTGATGGAGCTTCATTGACCTACACATACACACTGATGGAGCTTTATTAACCTACACATACAGTACACACTGATGGAGCTTCATTGACCTACACATACACACTGATGGAGCTTTATTAACCTACACATACAGTACACACTGATGGAGCTTTATTAATCTACACATACACACTGCTGGAGCTTTTTTAAGCTACACATACAGTACACACTGATGGAGCTTTATTAACCTACACATACAGTACACACTGATGGAGCTTTATTGACCTACACATACAGTACACACTGATGGAGCTTTATTAACCTACACATACAGTACACACTGCTGGAGCTTTATTAACCTACACATACACACTGATGGAGCTTTATTAACCTACACATACAGTACACACTGATGGAGCTTTATTAACCTACACATACACACCGATGGAGCTTTATTAACCTACACATACACACGGATGGAGCTTTATTAACCTACACATACAGTACACATGGATGGAGCTTTATTAACCTCCACATACAGTACACACTGATGGAGCTTTATTGACCTACACATACAGTACACACTGATGGAGCTTTATTAACCTGCACATACAATACACACTGATGGAGCTTTATTAACCTGCACATACAGTACATACTGATGGCGCTTTATTAACCTACACATACAGAAGACACTGATGGAGCTTTATTGACCTACACATACAGTACACACTGATGGAGCTTTATTGACCTACACATACAGTACACACTGATTGAGCTTTATTAACCTACACATACAGTACACACTGATGGACCTTTATTAACCTACACATACACACTGCTGGAGCTTTATTAACCTACACATACACACTGATGGAGCTTTATTAACCTACACATACACACTGCTGGAGCTTTATTAACCTACACATACAGTACACACTGCTGGACCTTTATTAACCTACACATACAGTTCACACTGATGGAGCTTTATTAATCTACACATACAGTACACACTGATGGAGCTTTATTATCCTCCACATACACACTGCTGGAGCTTTATTAACCTACACATACACACTGATGAAGCTTTATTAACCTACACATACAGTACACACTGATGGAGCTTTATTAACCTACACATACACACTGATGGAGCTTTATTAACCTACACATACACACTGATGGAGCTTTATTAACCTACACATACAGTACACACTGCTGGAGCTTTATTAGCCTACACATACAGTAGACACTGATGGAGCTTTATTAACCTACACATACAGTACACACTGATGGAGCTTTATTATCCTCCACATACACACTGCTGGAGCTTTATTAACCTACACATACAGTACACACTGATGGAGCTTTATTGACCTACACATACAGTACACACTGATGGAGCTTTATTGACCTACACATACAGTACACACTGATGGAGCTTTATAAACCTACACATACAGTACACACTGATGGAGCTTTATTAACCTACACATACAGTACACACTGATGGAGCTTTATTAACCTACACATACACACTGATGGAGCTTTATTAACCTACACATACACACTGATGGAGCTTTATTAACCTACACATACTCACTGCTGGAGCTTTATTAACCTACACATACAGTACACACTGCTGGAGCTTTATTAACCTACACATACAGTTCACACTGATGGAGCTTTATTAACCTACACATACACACTGCTGGAGCTTTATTAATCTACACATACAGTACACACTGATGGAGCTTTATTAACCTACACATACACACTGATGGAGCTTTATTAACCTACACATACACACTGATGGAGCTTTATTAATCTACCCATACAGTACACACTGATGGAGCTTTATTAACCTACACATACAGTACACACTGATGGAGCTTTATTAACCTACACATACAGTACACACTGCTGGAGCTTTTTTAAGCTACACATACAGTACACACTGCTGGAGCTTTATTAACCTACACATACAGTACACACTGCTGGAGCTTTTTAACCTACACATACAGTACAGTACTTTATACACTGCTGGAGCTTTATTAACCTACACATACAGTACACACTGCTGGAGCTTTATTAACCTACACATACAGTACACACTGCTGGAGCTTTATTAACCTACACATACAGTACACACTGCTGGAGCTTTATTAACCTACACATACAGTACACACTGCTGGAGCTTTATTAACCTACACATACAGTACACACTGATGGAGCTTTATTAACCTACACATACAGTACACACTGATGGAGCTTTATTAACCTACACATACAGTACACACTGATGGAGCTGTATAAACCAACACATACACACTGATGGAGCTTTATTAACCTACACATACACACTGATGGAGCTGTATTATCCTCCACATACACACTGCTGGAGCTTTATTAACCTACACATACAGTACACACTGATGGAGCTTTATTAACCTACACATACAGTACACACTGCTGGAGCTGTATTAACCTACACATACAGTACACACTGCTGGAGCTTTATTAACCTACACATACAGTACACACTGATGGAGCTTTATTAACCTACGCATACAGTACACACTGAAGGAGCTTTATTAACCTACACATACAGTACACACTGATGGAGCTTTATTAACCTACACATACAGTACACACTGATGGAGCTGTATAAACCAACACATACACACTGATGGAGCTTTATTAACCTACACATACACACTGATGGAGCTGTATTATCCTCCACATACACACTGCTGGAGCTTTATTAACCTACACATACAGTACACACTGATGGAGCTTTATTAACCTACACATACAGTACACACTGCTGGAGCTGTATTAACCTACACATACAGTACACACTGCTGGAGCTTTATTAACCTACACATACAGTACACACTGATGGAGCTTTATTAACCTACACATACAGTACACACTGAAGGAGCTTTACACACTGATGGAGCTTTATTAACCTACACATACAGTACACACTGAAGGAGCTTTATTAACCTACACATACAGTACACACTGATGGAGCTTCATTGACCTACACATACACACTGATGGAGCTTTATTAACCTACACATACAGTACACACTGATGGAGCTTCATTGACCTACACATACACACTGATGGAGCTTTATTAACCTACACATACAGTACACACTGATGGAGCTTCATTGACCTACACATACACACTGATGGAGCTTTATTAACCTACACATACAGTACACACTGATGGAGCTTTATTAACCTACACATACAGTACACACTGCTGGAGCTTTATTAACCTACACATACACACTGCTGGAGCTTTATTAACCTACACATACAGTACACACTGATGGAGCTTTATTAACCTACACATACACACTGCTGGAGCTTTATTAACCTACACATACACACTGCTGGAGCTTTATTAACCTACACATACAGTACACACTGATGGAGCTTTATTAACCTACACATACAGTACAAAAACTGGAAACCCTTGAATCCCACATCAGAGTTACAGAAAACTCTGCAATGGAATGGCTGTTAGAGAGAGAGATAATTACCTGAGATTATAGCGGTAATATTTTAGCGCCTGTGACGTACCCCCAGATTTACGAGTGGAGGAAAATAAACAAGTGGGATGTGTCTGCTGGAGCAGAAAGAATAAGCCATTAGTACTGGGTTGATTACCTGGAGGAGGGAGGGGGAGGGGGAAAGAGAGAGTGGGGAAAGAGAGAGTGGGGAAAGAGCGAGTGGGGAAAGAGCGAGAGAGCTCATTGCAGAAAGTGAGAGACAGAACAAGAGGGAGAGGGAGCATAGTGAGAGAAACTGAGAAGAGAGAGGGAGCACTGTGTAGAGAGAGCGAAAGACTGATAGCAGGATGTCAATCAAATTGTATTTGTCACATGCACGGAATACAACAGGTGTAGTAAACCTTACAGTGAAATGCTTACTTACAAGCCCTTAACCAACAATGCAGTTTTAAGAAAATATCATTAACAAATAATTAAAGAGCAGCAGTAAATAACTATAATGGGGCTCTTTACAGGGGGTACCAGTACAGAGTCAATGTGTCAATGTGCGGGGGGCACCGGTGTCGGTAATTATGAACATGTAGTTAGAGTTATTAAAGTGGCTATACATAGATATGGGGGTAGGAGCTGTTTAGAAGCCTCATGGACCTAGACTTGGCGCTCCGGTACCACTTGCCGTGCGGTAGCAGAGAGAGCAGTCTATGACCAGGGTGGCTGGAGTCTTTGACAAATTTTAGGGCCTTCCTCTGACACTGCCTGGTATAGAGGTCCTGGATGGCAGGAAGCTTGGCCCCGGTGATGTACTGGGTCGTATGCACTACCCTCTGTAGTGCGGTCAGAGGAAGATCAGTTGCCATACCAGGCAGTGATGCAACCCGTCAGGATGCTCTCAATGGTGCAGCTGTAAAACCTTTTGAGGATCTGAGGACCCATACCAAATCTTTTCAGTCTCCTGAGGGGGAATAGGTTTTTGTCGTGGCCTCTTCACGATTGTCTTGGTGTGCTTAGACCATGTTAACAGACCTGCCATTTCAACTCATCCCAGATCTCTTTTCCTAAGACAGATTTGGACTAATTCACTTGTAGTGTATCAAACCAGGGGACCAAATGCTTAACATTTGACCACTTTAATACACTATAAGTGCATTTATCCAAATACTTCTGACTTCTTTCAAATGGGGGGACTAGATGCATATAGTGCTTTTATTTCTAAATGTTAAAACAAATATTGATGTACTGTACTGTTGCCTAATATGAAACATTCTATCTCAAATCTAAAACTCTAGAGAATATAGCAAAAAAACAAAAAGATTGTCCAAATACATCAAATCCATATTGAGAGGAGTGTATACCATCACATTTATGTTTATTTAATATGTTCGTCAACTCTCATTCACAAAGTATTTTTAGAATAGGTCAACGAGTACTTGAATATGCAGTCTAAACAAGCTCAGTCAATGTGCTGAGAATTTGCAGTAAAATATATATTCCTTGCTAAAAGGAAGGCCCGTATTGCAGGTTAATGAATAAAAGTCACGATATCAGAATAAATCTTGGGAGCAAATTCTCCCCTCCGGCGACATTATTAATAGATGGAGCAGAAGAATGGAGAGGAGGATTAATCTGTCCTATGATGGATGTCTCTCCTCCTCTTCTCATGCACCCGCGCTAAGGTCGTTGTGATAAGAGGATATATTTTGGGGTCTTCTAGACAAAAGGTCATGAAAAGGTAATCTACTTCCTGAGTTCAGTCAGGGCTGGCAGGAGCTGAGCTGCTGTCCCGATAGCACCTGACCCCTGACCCCCCTCCCCACTACCTGCCTGGACTGCCACACAGATTACAGTAGGAGGCTCTCTCTCTGTCTCTCTCTGTCTCTCTCTCTGTCTCTCTTGCTCTTTTTCTCCCCCTACTCTCTCTTTCTCTCTCTGTTCCCTCATAATGGGCTACTTTATCATAAGACCAGTGTAGTGTTAGTAGTAGCTGTGTGATGAGTGCTGGGTCACGGGGTCCTGACAGTTGGTATAACAGTCAGGTGACAGAAGGATAATACCAGGGGTCAGGACAGATGGGCTGGAACACAGGTCAGGGGTCATATCCTGTTCAGGAAATCACACTCCTCTCTGCTATTCCTACAAACACACTCACACCACTGATTCTTGGAAGACCGGATTTGTGGAATTTTCCTTCTCTTTGTAAAGTTTGGGACGTACAGTATTCTGATGAAGGCCACGATATCCTAACAATCAAAATGGTATCCATTTTTGCACTTCAGTACTCTGGAATGCAGCTGGGGACATTTGTCTGTACCTTGACTGGTTGATGCACTGTCCACTCATCTCCTGTGAACTATACAGCTCCATACCACTGTGCCTCTGAAACAGAATCTGATATTCTACTCACAGTAAAGCAGGTTAAGCTGCTGGTTAAACTGCCCACTGATTTCTTTTTCCTGATTGCCTCTAAAATTCTGCTTATCTTCCCCCCATGGAGAGGCATATTGGACTCCCCTGAGATACCGCCCTCTGATTGGTGGGCCTACCAAGGCCCATGGCCGCTGTGCAGAATGTCACTTACACACTTTCTCCTTCCCCTCTGTAGGAAATGCTAATGAGATGTTTTGTGAGGATGTTAATTAGTCAGCTAGCCACTGATTGTCCTGTTCTTGTTGTTTACAGAGTGTATTTTACAGACGGGTGTGTGTGTGTGTACATGTTGGTGTTGGGGTATTAACATGGCTGTTGGCGGCTGTGGAGGGTTGTGCTCAGGAACCAATTAGGGTAAAGCCTACTGTCCACCGGGGCTGCTGGGAGAAGAAAGCCCTCTGCCTGCAATGTCAAACAACCGCATTAACAACGGCCAGGGCCGGGGAGACAGGCAACAAAATAAGCACACAGACAGAATAGTTAGTCACTGAGGCTGTTAGTGTTGTCTGAGCAAAAGTAGTCCATTTTACATAGCAGGTGCAGTGAGAGGCTTCCCTTCAGCCAGGCAGGCATGCAAACATAAGTCAGTCATCCACAGACGAAGGCAGATTGAGAGGTACGGAGACGAGGAGAGAGAGGAGACAGTGCGGTAACAGTAGTGTTGGGTGGTATCCAGATCTTCATACCGTTTCTGTACCATACCGGGGTTTACGCTATTACCGAATGTGCACACAAGGGCCGCTATAAAAAACAAACGTAATAATATTGAAAATCATACTGACGGCATTTAAACAGTATATCGCCGGTATATTCTACCAGAAAGTGTGTGTTTGTTTCTGTGTATATGTGTGTGAGAGATCTTGTATGTGGTCATGTGAGGTTATACCTGTATGTCTGTGGTCATTAATGCATAAGTACAGTATGCACGTGCTATAGGCCGGTGTATGCCACAAATACTATCATGTACTTTACTCTCAACTAGACCCAAACTAGTTTGCAGACAAATGTGTGTGTGTGTGTCCCAGTGTGGTAACCTCCTGTGCCAGTCTTCCCCGCTGGCGGCCCTAGTGCCAAGCAACGCTCCTGCCGCACTGGCCAACAGGAAGTGACACATATGAAATGCTGACCTTGACACACACACTCACACACACACACCACCCCACAGGGCCTCAGGATGCCTCTCTTTTAGTTAGCACTCCAAAGACTGTCACCTCTCCCCTCTCCCCTCTGTTCTCCTTGTGCCCCTCTCCATTTTTTTTGTCTTTTCTTTTTAGTTAGTGCTCAAGACTTCCCCCTATGTTCCCCCGCTACCCCCTCCGTTTCGCTTTCTTTTCTCTCTTTTGCTTCCCAGAACTAGCGAGGAAATCGGACCTCATTTCCCAGGTCAGTGAGCAGGCCCCTGTGCTCTCGTTCTCGCTCTCTCTTTGTTCATCTTGTTTTACCCACTTGAGGTTATGCTTTTGCTTGTAGGTGGTCTTTTTACTCATTTTAGAATCATCAAATTATTGAAGAAAAACTATACTTTATTCTAAACAGCCCTCTTAGCACTTTGAAAATATATTTTGTTGTCCATTCATAATTCATACACAGGGATAACTGTGTCTACTGTAGCTTTAGATGCATATACATGGGCCTACATAAGCAGGCCCAGAACCCCCTTTCAGATCCTCAAACCCCCATAAACACCCCTTACGTTAAAGCACACGGTCCTCCCTCCTCCTCCTCCTCTCACCTCTCCTCTCGTCTCAGCTACATGAGCAGAATCATTCATGGGCTTCTGTCCTATTCCCACAGCGACACACGCTGCAAATTGGTCTGTTTCCTCACATATTAGTAGCTTGTCTCCTGTTCTCCAGGGACACTTTCACATCTCTTGCTTAATTTATTTACTTCCTGTTTACCCTTCCTGCTCAGCCATAAACACCCACCCATCCATGCATTAGTTTAGTGGAGACAGGGATGGAGAGAGGGAGAGGAGAGGCTTGGGGTGGCGTGATGTAAATGAGATGAGAGAACTCTCCTCGTCCTCTCAGCCCTCTTTCTTTCCCTGATCTCTCCTCAGAGCAGACACACACATTCACTCACCTACACTGGCCTTACCTCCGTACTCTGTAGGGGATTTCAGCAGGATATAACACAGGGGCATCATATGGAGGAATACTGTATAATAACCAGGCTAGCTATTATGGAGGGTTTTACAGAAGACATTTGGATGATCGTGTGTGTGGACAAACATAACTGTGTGTGTGGCTAAGTACGTGTCTGTATTTGCGTGTGTTCTATATGTGTGTCCGTGTGAGTGTGTGTGTGTGTGACATAGCGAGAGACTGTGGTGTTTGTTTAAATGCTTGATTATGCATTTCTCTTGGCTTGGGACATACATCCCTCTCTCCAGACTGCTAATAGAGTGGCCAGGGAGAAGAGGAGAGCCTAAATGAACCTTAAAGTGCCTCGCTGGCATTCTTCACTCACTCTCTCCACACAGGAGCAGACTGGACTGCATAGTTATCATGCGCATGCACAGTTAGCCGTCTTACGTCTGTCTAGTAAGAAGGCCCTCTGTCTTCTGAAGAGGAGAGGGCCGGGGTTTTAATTGCACTGACCACACTGAGCTATAGGAAAATGTTCTATGGAAAGAGCCGTAGAGGAATCGTTTTGAATAAATCAAATAATATCTTGCTGGATATGCAGTATTTTTTAGGCCTGTCGTGAAGGTGTGTGTTTTAGAGTGATGGGTCACTAGCCAGGGGTCAGATGAGGAGAGTCTGGTTGATTTAGATGACTGACGCTGTCACTGTGGGGCATGGCTCAGACGTTATGGATATTACACCACCTGGCCCTTGTTGTCTGAACCCTATTAGGACTTCAAACTCTCTCTCCATCTGTGCTCTGTCGCTCTCCCTTGCTCGTTCTCTCTGTCTTCCTCCTTTCTCACCCTGGGAGGGTGCTCCTAAAGACGTCTTAGGTGAAAGGTTCCTCACATCTACAGTAGGCTTTTATCAGTAGGCTTTTAACTGTCGGGCCAGTCTTTATTAGTGCTGACTAGAGCAGAGCAGTAAAGATCCAGCCTGTCTTTAGAAAACTACAGCCTGCTTTAATCCAGGAGGAGCTGGGCTTAGCCTGCCTATGCTGCCAGGCCGTCTGCCTTTTGTTGTAGTCAACGTAGGTAACAAGGTGCCATTGTAGTGTTGTGGAATATGGAGACAGTCACACACCCGCACCATATTTCAAATCTAACGGCACCACAACAGTATTATTTAGACATCTTCAAGGTCCGTTATCTCCATCTAAGGACCCAGGACAGACCATTGAAGGTCCACCAAGGACTAAGACTATGATGTGTCTACATGTGTTCCAAGCAGTAATTAGACCTAATGAGATGTTTGATGTTAGGATAGTGACTGACTGTCTCTGTGAGCTCCATCCAGTCTGACGTTGTCTCTCCTCATCTCCTATTACCAGCACTGAGTCCTTCCAGACACCATCCCCTCCTCTGTCCTCTACCCTGGGTTTTTATATAGAGGTAAATAGGCTGTGTGTCAAATCAAATGTTATTTGTCACATGCGCCGAATACAACTGGCGTGGACTTTACTGTGAAATGCTTTTGCTTACGAGCACTTCCCTAAGGGGGCAGAGTTTAAAAATAATAATGCAAATAACACAATAATGGTAACACCAGGGTTGAGGTGTGCTTGGTGTCATGTGACAAATGTATGTGTTATTATGATACTTTGATGCACAGTGATTTCAGGACACATATTCTCTATGTCTTGTATTGATGTGATCGTTGAGCTGATGTTTGACTAGAAGAGAACACATTTGACATTTGAGTCATTTAGCAGACGCTCTTCTCCAGAGACTTACAGGAGCAATTACAGATGTAGGATTCTACAGCAGGAAATAGTCTTGCAGCAACAGGAAAGGTGAATTATTACGTGGGTCATAGTCTGAAATGACTGAAATCTGAAATTTCAGAGTGGAAATTATAAACTTAAGAAGCCTTTTTAAAACTGGAATACACTACAAGTTTGAATTTCCTGCTGTGCAGGACATTTGTCAGCAAGAAAAGAGCGATTTTAAATGAGGATCTTACCTCTGTAGGGTTAAGTGCCTTGCTCAAGGGAACATCAACAGATTAGTTTTCACCTTGTCGGCTCGGATATTCAAACCAGCGACCTTTTGGTTACTGGCCCAATGCTCTAACCGCTAGGCTACACGGACCTTGACGCCCAGGTGAAAGGAGTTTCAGAGCAGCAGATTTCTTCTAGAAGTGATGTATGATGGTACAGTGCATAGCATGATTTACTGCTTGTAACAGGACATTCAGGTATTATTCTAACACAGTAGCTCTGTATCTGCTTGTTACAGGACATTCAGGTATTATTCTAACACAGTAGCTCTGTATCTGCTTGTAACAGGACATTTGGGTATTATTCTAACACAGTAGCTCTGTATCTGCTTGTAACAGGACATTTGGGTATTATTCTAACACAGTAGCTCTGTATCTGCTTGTAACAGGACATTTGGGTATTATTCTAACACAGTAGCTCTGTATCTGCTTGTAACAGGACATTCGGGTATTATTCTAACACAGTAGCTCTGTATCTGCTTGTAACAGGACATCCGGGTATTATTCTAACACAGTAGCTCTGTATCTGCTTGTAACAGGACATTCGGGTATTATTCTAACACAGGAGCTCTGTATCTGCTTGTAACAGGACATTTGGGTATTATTCTAACACAGTAGCTCTGTATCTGCTTGTAACAGGACATTTGGGTATTATTCTAACACAGTAGCTCTGTATCTGCTTGTAACAGGACATTCGGGTATTATTCTAACACAGGAGCTCTGTATCTGCTTGTAACAGGACATTCAGGTATTATTCTAACACAGTAGCTCTGTATCTGCTTGTAACAGGACATTTGGGTATTATTCTAACACAGGAGCTCTGTATCTGCTTGTAAAAGGACATTCGGGTATTATTCTAACACAGGAGCTCTGTATCTGCTTGTAACAGGACATTTGGGTATTATTCTAACACAGGAGCTCTGTATCTGCTTGTAACAGGACATTCAGGTATTATTCTAACACAGGAGCTCTGTATCTGCTTGTAACAGGACATTTGGGTATTATTCTAACACAGGAGCTCTGTATCTGCTTGTAACAGGACATTCAGGTATTATTCTAACACAGGAGCTCTGTATCTGCTTGTAACAGGACATTTGGGTATTATTCTAACACAGTAGCTCTGTATCTGCTTGTAACAGGACATTTGGGTATTATTCTAACACAGGAGCTCTGTATCTGCTTGTAACAGGACATTTGGGTATTATTCTAACACAGGAGCTCTGTATCTGCTTGTAACAGGACATTCAGGTATTATTCTAACACAGGAGCTCTGTATCTGCTTGTAACAGGACATTTGGGTATTATTCTAACACAGTAGCTCTGTATCTGCTTGTAACAGGACATTTGGGTATTATTCTAACACAGTAGCTCTGTATCTGCTTGTAACAGGACATTTGGGTATTATTCTAACACAGGAGCTCTGTATCTGCTTGTAACAGGACATTCGGGTATTATTCTAACACAGTAGCTCTGTATCTGCTTGTAACAGGACATCCGGGTATTATTCTAACACAGGAGCTATGTATCTGCTTGTAACAGGACATTCGGGTATTATTCTAACACAGGAGCTCTGTATCTGCCTGTACGGATCTTAATTTGACCAGTTTCTCAGAGCAAGAACATAATCCCGCTGCAACAGGAAATGCTGATTCATTTGTGGATGCTAATGAATGGGCATTTTTATAGGGGTCGATACATTTTTTTGTTAAGGCAAATCAAGTCTGACATTTTAAAATAGGCTTCTAAAGTTTGTAATTCCTTTTAAAACTTACACTACAAGTTTGCATTTCTTGTGACCACCGAGTGATCAAACTAAGATAGCAGATCTGTCATCGGTCATGTGTGAATGTGAGCACACGTGTGTGTGTGTGTGTGTGTGTGTGTGTGCACCTTTAACATTAAGCCACTAAATCTGTTTCAGAATGTGTATGATCCATAGCTGGGGGTTGCGGTGGTGTTGCATAACCCTGATAACAAAGTACTGTAGCACCATAGTAGTGTCTGTATTCCAGTGACCCTGCAGTCACCCTGTGAGGAGATGAGAGCTGTGCAGGCTGTTAGTCTGTTATGGCCGTCAGGGAGCCTCATATTTTTTTAGCAGAATCAGTGTTTTAATGGAGTGTGAAGCACCACTATAAAACGTTCTGTTGATCAGTGATGTTGTGGCAGCCAGGGCCTAAATGCAACTACAGATCACATACACACCTCACACACACAGTTCAGTATTTCGTATTTTACTGGTGTGTGTGTGTGTTTTTTTGTGATTGTGTGTTTTTGTGATTGTGTGTGTGTGATTGTTTGAGTGATTGTTTGTGTTTATATTTGAGGGATGTGTGCCTTGGTATCCTGGCTTTGTAATCCAAACGTGTGTGTGTGTTGGTCTCAGACCAGAGAACAGGTGTAATTTCCCCTGTAGTAAAACCCTACAAGCGGCAGCATGGGAGCAGGGAAGATATTACAGGTTAACTCTGCTGTGCTCTGGTCTGTTCCACTACTAGACTACAGAGATTACACAAACTACCCAGCACGCCACGACCTGTGACCACAGTCAGTCCCTCTGTGTGTGTGTGTGTCAGTGGGTGTGTGTGTGTGAGCGCAGAGGGATGCTCAGAGGTGTCAGAGCTGTTTCCTTCAGACCGTAAGCCTTTATTAGGGCCCAGGTCTACAGGGGACCACAGGGCAATATTGCTTTATGTGTGCCAGCGGGGAGGTGTGTGTGTTTTGTTAGTGGATGAAACTCCACTATCTCCCCTGTGTAGCTCTTATGTGTTATAACTATGAACTTCTAACTCAGACTCTGTTTATGAATGAGGCATCGGGGGAACCATGTCTCATAAAGATGTCTACATAGGTGTTGACCTATGACCCCCATCATTGCCCTCTACTCTCATCCTGGAACACCAGGCAACAATCTAAAGTAGACCTGTTTTGGGGGACCTTTTCCCCCTCTGTCATCCTCAACGCCTGTATATGCATGGCAGTGAACAGTGAGTTAATTGGTGACTCATCTCCCCTCTGAAGGGCACTGCTGTCCATACTGAGTCATGATGCATTTGCTGAAATAACACTGTGTGTGTGTCCCTGCAGCCCATTAATAAAGTGTCATGATGAATTAGGCCAAATAAAATCTGGCCTGATGAGGGATGACCAGCTAACGCTCCCTCACTGGGATAACACAAAGCCAGAACAAAGGGGGCTTACACCCTGCCGTGTGTGTGTGTGTGTGTGTGTGTGTGTGTATATGAGAGAGATGTGGGATGGGGTGTGTGAACAGAGTGGGATAAGGCTGGGGGTCTAAAAGTGGAGCAGAACAGGGAAGGGGTAACCTTTTTGTTACCAAGTCTCCTTCAGGTAAGAACTTCATGTTTCAGATCATGACTCATTAAGCCCCAACATTGATAAAACAGAGAAGGAGAGAGTGGAGGAAAGGAGGAGTAGAAGAGCGAGGGGAGGAGGTGAAAAGCAGAGGGAGAAAATGGGAGGAGGGGTTGGCGGCGATGAAGAGGTTCATCTATACATCCTGAGGCGGACTGGCAGACCACAGGTCGTCCTCAGGAAGACTGATGCCTAACCATCAGCTGCAAACTCCATCTCCCATAAATCCCATAAATCGTTTGTGTTTGTGTGTGTGTGTGTGTGTGTGTGTGTGTGTGTGTGTGTGTGTGTGTGTGTGTGTGTGTGCGACTGATGGATCTGTGCCATAAAGCTTTGTGGCGTGACGTGTGGAGAGCAACAAAGTGAACCCTGAGAACATAATGTACCAGTGCTCCAGGTTAATGTCAACGATCCCTGAAAGGGAGGGAGGACAGGAGCGGCTTTGACATTACATTGGTTCAGCAGGCTGTAAGTGTGAGGCTGACCCAATGTTGCCTCAAGTGCAGTCATTGAATAGTTATTGTCCTGTAGATTTATTGTCCCATGTATCAGAAATGTAGACATAAATGTACCTTTATTATGGCCCATTTGTCATTTGTCTTTTATCATTGCCAAACGTTTGTCAAAGGGTGGATATTAGTAATTTAGCTTCAGGGTGTGTGTGTGTGTGTGTGTGTGTGTGTGTGTGTGTGTGTGTGTGTGTGTGTGTGTGTGTGTGTGTGTGTGTGTGTGTGTGTGTGTGTGTGTGTCCATGTGCGTGAGCGGTGTAAGACTAAGATGAATGGCGTTCATTACGTGGCCTAATCATAAAGCCCAGAGAGGAAGTGCAGACCTGGCCAGACAGGACCTGAAGACATGTGCACTTCCTCATTAACAGAATCCCATCAGGGTCATAAAGCACCAGCCCAAAATGCTCAATGAAAATGCACCGATAGGGAGGAAACTCCCAAAAGTTATTCAAGATATTAGTATGGCTCGAGACAAGATATTTGTATGATTGGGATGGTTTGAATATGTGGGAATAGGAACAGTATTGATAATTGATTAAACTCCAAGGAAATGTGCTTTAAGAGTAAAAAATAAGCTAATTTAGCAAGAAAACGAAAAAGGGGTCAGACACAAGATCGGTGCCCCTCTCTCTTCTCTCCCTCCTCTGTCCCTTCTCCTTCTCATCCTTCTCCTCTCTCACCACATGATCTTCTTCGGGCCCTGGAGTCCACCTCATTCATCACCTGGGTTCGATTCCTCTCCTCCCTCCTCCAGTGCAGCCAGTAGAGGTAACGGTGCTGTGTTACCTGGGATCAGCAGGTTTGCTGTGTTGGCGTGCTGCTCGGCCATATGGTTACCCACTGGGTGAACACTTTGATTAATGTTACCCACAGCACACTTTCTACACTCATATCTGATCCTGAAAACAGAAACCCAACTCTCTCTTGGTCTTTCTCGCTCTCGCTTGCTCTCTCTTTGTTTGTATCCCTAAACACAATAATTCTGTTTGTTTGTTGGTAAACACTCTACTTTATGAGAGAGAGAGAGAGAGGCAGAGAGGAAAATACATAGAGAAACTGGTGGTAGATGTAAGTGGCCTGTACAGTACAGTTGATTAGGCCCCTGGTGTGTCGGTGTTATGGTAGATATCTCTATTAGTCGGCTCTCTTCTCTGGCCTCTCCTGTGTGCTGTGACTTCTGTCTGTCCCTGATGTGTACACACACACACACACACACACACACACACACACACACACACACACACACACACACACACACACACACACACACACACACACACACACACACACACACACACACACACACACACTCACAGTCAGTCAGTCAGATAGGAGGCCGTGCTGTGGGCTAAGCAGTAACGAGGAGGTGAACAGATGCTGGCGTCACAATATCAATACAGCAGAATGTGTGTGTGTGTTACCCTGGCAGAGTGTGTGTGTGTGTTACCCTGGCAGAGTTCAGCCATGAGACAGCATTAACGGGACAGAGACCTCTCAGGTGAGCAATTAACTATCTGCAAATGATACTACATAACGCTCTCTGTTACACAGCTGCATAAGGTGTGTGGAGCAGCTTTACGGGGTGAAGTCGTTGCATTTGCTCCTGAGGAGCGGAGGGACGATGTCCCCATTGACACTGAAATGAACCATCCTCTCACAGGGTCAGAAGTTCATACCTGTTCTTCTATTATGGTATAATAAGACATCAACCCAGCAGAAACAATATGCAGACACTGTTGTTGTGGATCATCCTTTATCACCAGACAGATGCTTTGTTCTGCCCTCAGTTCTTTTTTTTCATCTGCTCGATGGTTCTCTATTTTGGTCTTCCTCAGTCTTGTTAAGTGCTGCCATTCCCCAGCTCCTGGATGAGGCCCAGAGGGCCCCTAGTGAGACCAGGGGCTAGGAATGGGCTGTCTGCCCCATCCGGAGATGCCCAAGGTGGGCCGTGAGGCTCGGTAAATCTCCCTGATTGTGCTGGGGGTGGTACCACAGTGGCCAGCCCTCCACGGAGGCTGTTTGACATGCAAATGGTGACGATAACTCCGAGATAATGTAGACCTGAGAACACTGGCAACACTCTTCCTCCTCCTTCTTTCCCCTCCATCCTTCTGTAATTTAGCACAGATTTAGGGGCTGAGAGAGAAGGGTAGGGAGTCTCATGGTGGTATAATAAGTGTTGACCAGAGTATTATATAGGAATAGATTTAAGTGCCAATATGAGTTGCTTCAAAAGAAAGTAGTGCAACAGAAAAGGTGACGCTGCATGTCTAGTAGAAGTAAATCTAATACTTTTAACATTTTAGCAGATGCTCTTATCCAGAGTGAGTTCCTTGCTCAAGGAAACATGAATAGATTTTTCACCTAGTCAACACAGGGATTCAAACCAATGACCTTTCGGTTACTGGCCCTAAGCTCTTAACCCCTAGGCTACCTGCCACCCCATTCTTTACACCCTTTCTATATCCGTCTAAACAAATGGACACCGTGAAGTGAGGGAGGACAGTGGAGGAGAGGTGGAATGAACAGGGGAGAAGTAGAAGGAGTAATTGTGCAGTCCTTTGCTGAATTGTTCTGTGGAGGCAGTTTTAAATCCCTCCTATTATTTTAATCATCTGACTTTTACTGCGTCTGCTCGGATCATTTGTTTGCAAACTGGGTTATTTGGAGAGGGAGGCTCACGGGTAATTTCATGCTACGGAGCATCTCTACCTACAAGTTAATGAGGAAAGGACTGTTGTTTCCACTAGTACAGGACGCTGCTAAGAGGAGACCAATTTAGTAGAGATTAGATGGCTAGAAAAAAAACTCTACGTAACAAAGAACATGCACAATAGGAATCATCGACGATGACAATCAAGTCAGAAATGTTTTCCATTGTGGTCCTGTATACTACAACAGTGACGAGAGGTGTGTGTTAGTGGTTTTTGGGGGGAGGTGTTCTTTTGGTTAGATTGTGGATGGGAAGATCAGTTCTTTATATGGTTAAGAACTACAGTGCTTTCAGAAAGTATTCACACCCCTTGACTTCTCCCACATATTGTCGTGTTCCAAAGTGTGATTAAAATAGATTGAATTGTCATTTTTTGTTAAAGATCTATACAAAATACTGGAGAGTGGTACTCGGTGATCTGTTGTATTTGCCTCAAACATAACACTTTGTATTCAGGACAAAAATGTAATTGCTTTGCCACGTTTTTTTGCAGTATGACTTTAGTGCCTTGTTGCAAACAGGATACATGTTTTGGAATATTTGTATTTTCACTTTGTCATTTAGATTAGTATTGTGGAGTAACTACAATGTTAAACCATCCTCCGTTTTCTCCTATCACAGCCATTAAACCCTGTTAAACTGTTTTAAAGTCACCATTGGCCTTATGGTGAGATTTGTACTGACTGGGTGTATTGATACACCATCCAAAGTGTCATTAATAACTTCACCAGGCTCAAAGCGACATTCAATATCTGCTTCTTTAAATGTTTACCCATCTACCAATAGGTGCCCTTTGCAAGGCATTGGAAAACCTCCCAGGTATTTGTAGTTGAATCTGTGTTTGAAATTCACTGCTCAACTGAGGGACCTTACAGATACTTGTATGTGTGGGGTACAGAGATGAAGTAGTCATCATTTTTTTTTAAACACTATTATTGCTCACTGTGTGAGTCTATGAAACTTACACTACGTGACCAAAAGCATATGGACACCTGATCGTCGAACATCTCATTCCAAAAGTATGGGCGTTAATATGGAATTGGTCCCCATTTGCTGCTATAACAGCCTCCACTCTTCTGGGAGGGCTTTCCACTAGATGGTGGAACATTGCTGCAGGGACTTGCTTCCATTCAGCCACAAGAACATTAATGATGTTGGGTGATTAGGCCTGGCTAGCAGTCGGCTTTCTAATTCATCCCAAAGGTGTTCAATGGGGTTGAGATCAGGGCTCTGTGCAGGCCAGTCAAGTTCTTCCACACTGATCTCGACAAACCATTTCTGTATGGACCTTGCTTTATGCACGGGGGCATTGTCATGCTGAAACAGGAAAGGGCCTTCCCTAAACTGGTGACATAAAGTTGGAAGCACAGAATCGTCGTATGCTGTAGCGTTAATATTTCCCTTCACTGGAACTAAGGGGCCTAGCCTAAACCATTAAAAACAGCCCCAGACAATTATTCCTCCTCCACCAAACTTTATAGTTGGCACTATTCATTCGGGCAGGTAGTGTTCTCCTGGCATCCATTCGTCCGTCGGACTGCCAGATGGTGAAGCAGGATTCATCAAATCAGAGAACGTGTTTCCTTAGGCTTGTGTGCAGCAGCTCGGCATTAGAAACCCATTTCATGAAGCTCCCGACGAACAGTTCTTGTGCTGATTTTGCTTCCACAGGCAGTTTGGAAATTTGTAGTGTATTGCAACCGAGGACAGACACATTTTTACGCACTACACGCTTCAGCACCATTATGTGAGCTTGTGTGGCCTACCACTTCGCAGCTGAGCTGTTGTTGCTCCTCTAGCAGGGCAGAAATCTGACAAACTGACTTGTTGGAAAGGTGGCATCCTATGACGGTGCCATGTTGAAAGTCACTGAGCTCTTCAGTAAGGCCATTCTACTGCCAATGCTTGTCTATGGAGATTGCATGGCTGTGTGCTCGGGTTCTATATACCTGTCAGCAACGGGTGTAGCTGAAATAGTCAAATCCACTCATTTAAAGGGGGTGTCCACATAGTTTTGTATATATAGTGTATTTTACTCTCTCTTTTTTTTTACTCCTGAACTTATTTTGGGTTGCCATAACAAAGGGGTTGAGTACTTAATGATTAATTTGTAAAAAAGACAAAGAAAAATGTAATTCCACTTTGACATTATGGGGTATTGTGTGTAGGCCAGTGACGACAAAAATTCAATTGAATCCATTTTAAATTCAAGCTGTAACAACAGCATGTGGAAAAAGTAGAGGCATGTGAATTCTTTCTGAAGGCACTGTAGGTTACACTGGGAAATTCCCGTCCACATTTTACCACGGTCAACTAGCTCTAATTTGTGCTTTGCTCTTGGTCATTCTGAAATCAAGAATCGAATATCCTCTTTTAAAACGTTGGAAAGGACACCCAATCTTACATGGCTTTCATTATACAGTAGCAAAGAGGACATTTGAAAAATAATTTTAATTTATTTTAATTTATTACATTTCATGAATACTTTGTTTCAGATCTTACAGATCAAGATGCATGAATACCTTTACACACTTTGTCTGTCTGTCCCCCCCCCCCCCTCTCTCTGGGTATTGTTAGTCAATTCATGGCGCACGGCCCAGCCCAACTCAATTAACACGGAGCCTGATTACATTTAGATGCAAGACCCATAGACAGGCCTATCCAACTCTGCAACGCAACGCACCATACTGGGAAATAATAGTCTCTTTTAATGTAATTACACCTCTACTGAGGAGAGAGATGGAGGGATAGTGAGATGGAGGGACGAGGTGTCCGTCCGCCTTTCACCGCTCGTAGCCTCACCCCCCTGCCAGTCATTTGTTAATTCACTTGTCCCTCTGTTCCCAGGCAAAGTAAATTGAATGAGGGTGCATGAATTAAAACAATAACACAAATTGTTGACGAGGCATGGCTTGTTCCCTCTCATACTCTGGTCCACTGACAGTCTGGGGCTGCCTGACCCCTGACCTTCGCCTGGGTCATGTGACGCATATATTACTGTACATTGTTCCATGAGCTCCTCTGTGGTTCACGACCAGGAGAGAGGGGATTTAAGAACACACGAGGAGAATACTTTTCATAAAAAACTCTATATAGCACAATCAGGTATTGGGCTGCAATGGCACTAAATCAGGTAAGGAAATAAAGTAAGATTGTTTAACCCAAAGTGAGAGCGAGCAAGAGATTGAGAAAAAAAAAGAACACTTTTAAAATGTTATTTCCAGGCTAAACCCTTGTGACAATGGAAAGCACTTAGCAGTTTAGTTTAGAACGTTCCTAAACAAAAGAGTTTAATGAAAGTGGTTCCAGAACCCAGTCTGAGAACATTCCCTCATCAAAATATAAATGATTACATTATTCAGATCAAAGACCTCCATGCATCATAATGGCCGGATCCTTTTCTTATTCAATTATGCTACACTTGTGTTTTTATAATGCACACGCGGAGCAGAGGAATAAACTAAATCAAAGGGACTTCATTTATCATCTGTGTGTGCGAGCGCGTGTGTGTTTGTGTTAGATTGCCAGCCCTTAAGTTACTGAGATGACAAAGCGTATTGGCCGCATCTTTCGGAAGAGGTAAAGAAAGATACAGCAACCCACTAATTCGGAACAAAGCAATCACACGGCAAAAGAGCACTTGAAAAGAACGGCATTATTTTGTATCTTCAGAAAGGCAGCTTATTTGCTGACACTCACAAATAGAAAGTTGTGTGAGTAAAGTGAAGTGGGGTCTTGTAGTTTGTGACTTCTTTGTTATCTAGCCCAGACATAATCAGCATCTAAAGCTGTGTGCCGTCCGCCACCCCATCACCAAAGCTCTCTACAGAATTGCAAAATAAGCTTGGTGTGAATATGTGATTGCTAGTGTTTATTGTGAGATGTGGATATTACAGAGCAATATGGATCACATTAAGACCCTGGTTGTTAGAGTATTGGTAACACAGAAGACACGCACGCCGGGAAAACCTGCACCGTCGGCATATCTTGCGGAAAGGGGGGGATAAAAGGGAGGAGAGGGGAAAAGGAGGGAGAGAGAGATGGAGGGATAAGAGAGCTGTGGGGAGAGGAGGATGAAAGGAGAGTAGAGAGATGAGGAGAGAAAAGAGTCAGCCGGGATGTCTGTATGATAACAACGGCACCTTATTTAAATCTCTGTCACTTTCTGATGCAAATCTAATGCTGCACTGAAGTAGAAAGATGTATATGAGAGGAGGAACATGAGCGAGGGAGGAGAAGGAGGAATATGAGAGAGGGAGGAGGAGGAGGAATATGAGAGAGAGAGGAGAAGGAGGAATATGAGAGAGGGAGGAGAAGGAGGAGGAATATGAGAGAGGGAGGAGAAGGAGGAATATGAGAGGGAGGAGAAGGAGGAGGAATATGAGAGAGGGAGGAGAAAGAGGAATATGAGAGAAGGAGGAGGAATATGAGAGAGGGAGGAGAAGGAGGAATATGAGAGAGGGAGGAGAAGGAGGAGGAATATGAGAGAGGGAGGAAAAGGAGGAGGAATATGAGAGAGGGAGGAGAAGGAGGAATATGAGAGAGGGAGGAGAAGGAGGAGGAATATGAGAGAGGGAGGAGAAGGAGGAATATGAGAGAGGGAGGAGAAGGAGGAATAGAAGAGGAGCAAAGGGCGTCTGTGCGCGTGATCTGTGCCTGAGGCCCCATGGCCCTGCTCTGTCTTCATCTGAAAAGCAAACGCTGCAATTATGATGACCTCTCTGTCCTCTTCATTTCCCATCTCTCTCTGTCTTTATTTCTTGTGCTGTACTTTATGTTTTGCTGGAGGATAAAGAAACACAGGTCTCCAAAAGACCTCTCTCTACTCAGACCTCCATTCCCTTCTCTGTCCAGAGAGACAGTAACACTTCTGTCTATTCTAAGACATACTAATAGCATCTCTCAGTCCTGATGTATCTTTCTCTTAGTGTCCTCTCCGAAGGCCTGTTCTCTTGTTAAAGTGACTGAAACAACTATAATGCGGTCGTATGTCATCTCCTAGTAGACTAGCCTAGGCCTGGTATATAGTGGTGATTATTCACCAGACTAGGAGCTGTAATCACAGGAACAGACACCAGTAAAACACACACTGCTCACACCACTTAACTTCCATGTCAGAGAGAAATAGGAAATATTTGTTTCTATATCTAACTCTTCCTTTTTCTCTCTCTTCCTGGCTTTCTATTATCTCTCTCTCACTGACACTCTCCCTCGTCTCTCTGAGCACAGTTCACACCACTTGAATTAACACATTGAAGCTTTAATTCATTCATGTGTTTAATTACAGTCGTAATTGCAGGGTTTACCAACAGGACAAAATACATTGGATTGTAGTTTAGGCCAGTGAAACACAAATGACAAAATACATTGGATTGTAGTTTAGGCCAGTGAAACACAAATGACAAAATACATTGGATTGTAGTTTAGGCCAGTGAAACACAAATGACAAAATACATTGGATTGTAGTTTAGGCCAGTGAAACACAAATGACAAAATACATTGGATTGTAGTTTAGGCCAGTGAAACACAAATGACAAAATACATTGGATTGTAGTTTAGGCCAGTGAAACACAAATGACAAAATACATTGGATTGTAGTTTAGGCCAGTGAAACACAAATGACAAAATACATTGGATTGTAGTTTAGGCCAGTGAAACACAAATGACAAAATACATTGGATTGTAGTTTAGGCCAGTGAAACACAAATGACAAAATACATTGGATTGTAGTTTAGGCCAGTGAAACACAAATGACAAAATACATTGGATTGTAGTTTAGGCCAGTGAAACACAAATGACAAAATACATTGGATTGTAGTTTAGGCCAGTGAAACACAAATGACAAAATACATTGGATTGTAGTTTAGGCCAGTGAAACACAAATGACAAAATACTAAAAAGAAATTCAAATGTAATTAAATACACCTTACAAATACATGGAATAGAAATACTGCCTCTGTGTGTTTGTGTGAGTTGCTCTCCAGTGTTGAAAGTATCAGGTCGTACGATATGTGCCTCAGTCTCCATGTTCCTCATCTGGAAAATCATCCTGCGTCCTTCCCTCACCTTTCCCCATATCAGCTCAACAGTCGCTTGATTTGTAACTTGATTTCAGGAAAAGGAAAACCTGTAGATTACCCTGCTTTCATTAGGGGGGAAAACCCTGTCTGTGTCAGACAGAGAAGAAATCAATTTAATACCGACTTAACTGGAGGAAATGACATATTCTGCCTGTATGTGCTGAACAGGCACTTTTCCCTTCCTACCAGAGACTGGCCTCACTATTAATTGTGGTGTGTGTGTGTGTGTGTGTGTGTGTGTGTGTGTGTGTGTGTGTGTGTGTGTGTGTGTGTGTGTGTGTGTGTGTGTGTGTGTGTGTGTGTGTGTGTGTGTGTGTGTGTGTGTGTGTGTGTGTGTGTGTGTGTGTGTGTGTGTGTGTGTATAATTGAGAAAGGGAGCTCAGTACTTAGACTCAGATCCTAAGTAGAGACACAGCCAGGTGGAGGTGTGTGTGTATCCGTGTGTTCGTATGTATGCCTGTGTGACTCAGCCAGGTGGAGAGGAGATTGGTGGGTATTTATGAAGGAATGTCACATTTCTGGCAGGATGATTTATGACCAGTTCATGCTGCCGTTTCCCTCTTTCCCCTTTTCTCTTTCTACCCCAAATATATACACTGAACAAACATGTTAAACGCAACATTTCAATGGTTTCATGAGCTGAAATAAAATATCCCAGAAGTGTTTCATACGCACTAAAAGCTTATTTATATCAAATGTTGTGCACAAATGTGTATACATCCCTGTTAGTGAGCATTTCTATTTCGCCAAGAAAATCCATCCACCTGACAGGTGTGGCATATCAAGAAGCTGAATAAAACAACATGATCATTACACAGGAGCACCTTGTGCTGGGGACAATAAAAGGCCACTCTAAAATGTGCAGTTTTGTTACACAACACAATCCCACAGATGTCGCAAGTTGTGAGGGAGCATGCAATGTCCGCCAGAGCTGTTGCCAGATATTTTAATATTAATTTCTCTACCATAAGCTGCCTCCAACGTTGTTTTAGATAATTTGACAGTACGTCCAACCGGCCTCACAACCGCAGACAGCTTGTATGCTGATTGCTGATGTCAACGTTCTGAGTGCCCCATGGTGGCGATGGGGTTATGGTATGGGCAGGCATAGCTAATGACAACAAACACTATTGCATTTAATCAATGGAAATTTGAATGCACGGAGAAATTGTAACGAGATCCTGGGGCCCATTGTCGTGCCATTCATCCGCTGCCATCACCTCATCTTTCAGCATGATAATGCACAGCCTCATGATAATGCATGGCCTCATGTCGCAAGGGTTTGTACACAATTCCTGGAAAATAAAAATGTCCCAGTTCTTCCATGGCCTGTATACTCACCAGACATGTCACCCATTGAGCTGATGTTTATGATGCTCTGGATTGACGTGTACGACACCATGTTCCTGATCCCGCCAATATCCAGCAACTTCGCATAGTCATTGAAGAGTGGGACAACACTCCACAGGCCATAGTCAACAGCCTAATCAACTATGTGAAGATGTGTTGTGCTGCATGAGGCAAATGGTGGTCACACCAGATACTGACTGGTTTTCTGATCCATGCCTCTACTCTTTAAGGTATCTGTGACAAACAGATGCATAACTGTTTTCCCAGTAATGTGGTTTGGCAACTGCTCGGCTTATATAGCCTCGTTGTTATTTTACTGCTGCTCTTTAATTGTTACTTTTGTTTATTTTGTACTTTTCTTGACTACATTGTTGGTTAAGGGCTTGTAAGTAAGCATTTCACTGTAACCTGTTGTATTCTGCGCATGTGACTGTTACGCACACCTCTTGGAGGGAACGCAACACCCTGCTACACTCAACTCTCCATGGAGTGAAAGAGTTATGTGATTGTAGGTGCGGGTAAGGATGACAGAGAAAATTACCTTCCACAGGGAATTTATTTCCTTCACACTGTAATTTGGGGAAAAGGGGCTGGATGGAACCAAAGTGAAGAAAGTAAAAGTTAAAGTTAAAGAGTGCTTTGGACTTCAGGAAAGGGGGTGCTTTGGACTTCAGGAAAAGGGGTGCTTTGGACTTCAGGAAAAGGGGTGCTTTGGACTTCAGGAAAAGGGTGCTTTGGACTTCAGGAAAAGGGGTGCTTTGGACTTCAGGAAAAGGGGTGCTTTGGACTTCAGGAAAGGGGTGCTTTGGACTTCAGGAAAGGGGTGCTTTGGACTTCAGGAAAAGGGGTGCTTTGGACTTCAGGAAAGGGGTGCTTTGGACTTCAGGAAAGGGGTGCTTTGGACTGAAGTCCAGACTTCAGCTGCTTTGGACTTCAGGAAGCCATTTCCTGAAATACACACCAACACATACAAACAACAACACAGAAACTGGGGAATGTAACTGTGACAAATAAAATTTGATTTGATTTCATATGAAATCCATAGATCAGAGCCTCATGAATTTCAATTGACTGATTTTCTTACGTGAACTGTAACTCAGTAAAATCTTTGAAATTGTTTGCATGTTGCGTTTGATATTTTTGTTTAGTATATCTCTGATCAAATACAGTCTTAAAAGCTGATGACCAAGTGGAGTGGTCAGGACAAGGTCATAAAGGTTTTATTCTGTTTTGTTCTCTTCCCTCCAGTCAGGCCTGTTCTAGTCTCAGGCTGTGGCTGACTGAGCTGTTCAAAGCCAGCTCTCTTAATTGCTTTCATAAGGTGCCCTTTTCACATGGGGACTTCTCTGCTCACTCACTTTCACACATAGAACTTGGTATAATTTTACTTTCTGTTAACAGTATTGACACGCAACATTACAATTGTTACTGAGAGTTTGCCTGATTACATATAAACGGCTAATTAAATGTTAGAACTACTTGGTTATGATGATGATATAATCCTGCTCCATCTCCCTTTCTCTATATCTCCCTATATTTCTCCTCATCCCCCGTCTGTATCCTTTTCTCCGTTACTCCTGATAGGTTGGGTTGAGTGGGGGGTGTTTGATCTCGTAAGTGTCCTCAGTCCTGTGGGAGGTGGTTGGTGAGGTGAGGTGAGGTGAGGTGAGAGGGGCAGTATGGGTGAGGGGGGTGAGAGGGAGCTAGTGCATTAACCCAGTGCATTATTTGGCCGTTCCACTCTTCTAGCTCCATTAGGGCTGGCTTCAACACTATTAAAGGGGTCAGTGGTGTGTGTGTGTGTGTGTGTGTGTGTGTGTGTGTGTGTGGAAGGGGACGGTAGAGTGGTCTAGTCTTATTGAACAGGAAGGGGCTCGGTCCCCTCATACCTCTTAATTTGATTGGATTGGATGGCCAAGTTTAGAATGATATTACAGTCGCCACCCGCAATTCCTCCCGCTTTCCTCTCTCCCTCTGTCTCTTAAAACTCTATGCATCTCTCAACACACTTGGGAGGAGGTGTGTGGTACCTGTCATTTGTCTCAGGTGTGTGGTACCTGTCATCTGTCTCAGGTGTGTGGTACCTGTCATTTGTCTCAGGTGTGTGGTACCTGTCATTTGTCTCAGGTGTGTGGTACCTGTCATTTGTCTCAGGTGTGTGGTACCTGTCATTTGTCTCAGGTGTGTGGTACCTGTCATTTGTCTCAGGTGTGTGGTACCTGTCATTTGTCTCAGGTGTGTGGTACCTGTCATTTGTCTCAGGTGTGTGGTACCTGTCATTTGTCTCAGGTGTGTGGTACCTGTCATTTGTCTCAGGTGTGTGGTACCTGTCATTTGTCTCAGGTGTGTGGTACCTGTCATTTGTCTCAGGTGTGTGGCACCTGTCATTTGTCTCAGGTGTGTGGTACCTGTCATTTGTCTCAGGTGTGTGGTACCTGTCATTTGTCTCAGGTGTGTGGTACCTGTCATTTGTCTCAGGTGTGTGGTACCTGTCATTTGTCTCAGGTGTGTGGTACCTGCCATTTGTCTCAGGTGTGTGGAACCTGTCATTTGTCTCAGGTGTGTGGTACCTGCCATTTGTCTCAGGTGTGTGGTACCTGCCATTTGTCTCAGGTGTGTGGTACCTGTCTGACTTTACTTTCCTTCTCTGCTCATCTGTGTAATGCAGGAGAGTATGTGATTTTATTTCATAAGAGAGAAAGGATCCCGTCATCCTCTTGTTATATTTGAGTGTATTTCCCCCGTCCCCTTTCTTTTTATCTATTAGGGTTGGATCAGCTAAATATAGCGGAAAGAATATTGGTTCCATCAATGTAATTGTCTGTATCATTTCCAATAACCCATATATTTTTTTGGTAAATATATATATCCATACACACATGCATACATATATACATATACATACACATACCTATATAGACATACATACTTTTTAAAGACTACACCTTTATTACCCGCAAACCCTACCACCGATCCCCCAATTGGAGTAAACTAATAAACACTTCTGCTTTTACCTTCAATTTATACATCTTATACACATTTTACAGACAGTCTACTTGACAATAGTTATTTTTTGTTTGTTTTTAGTCCTTCCTCTATTTCTGATGTCCATCCATCCCATTTCTTGCTCTTTCCTCCCAGATCTCTCTCTTTCTGTATCTCTCTAGCTCTTTTCTTTCTCACTCCCCCCCGTCTCCCCACACACTCTCTTTATTCTCTCTCTCTCTCTCTCTCTCTCTCTCTCTCTCTCTCTCTCTCTCTCTCTCTCTCTCTCTCTCTCTCTCTCTCTGTGGTGAAAGTCAGAAAGGTCACAGTGATGTTACAGGCAGCTGTTCTCTGGGGTGATGGGTGGGGCGGTGTGGGGGGGGGGGGCAGGGGGAGGGAGTGGGATCTGAAGCTTGTGTTGTCATCATGGTGACCTTGTGCTTTGAGTCCCCAACATGTGGCTGTTTTTGCCGACAGACAGACAGATGACAGAAAGACCCCAGACCATCTTGCTCAGTCTGCTCCTAAATCCACCCAAAACCTGAGTGGAAGGTGATGCATTGACTTTATGATTCTGTTTTTAATATTCAGCCAGTCAATGGAATAATACTTTCAAAGTCTGAGAATTTAGCCAGAATTTGTATTTCACCAAAGTCAGAGTTAGTATCTGACAGAAGTCCAAGGTGGTATGTAGCCAGTAGCCATGTCACCAGTCCACTAGCGTCCCCTGGTGTAGCCTAGTCAGCGTTAGTGCACTCAGTGTTACCAGAGCAGCTTCACTGACTCTCACTTCCTCAACGCCCTTCAGGAGACCACGACTTGTCAGCCTCCTCGTTAAACCCCTGAACAATTGCGTCTGCATGTTCTCTCTTGCTCTTTCTGCCTCTCTCCTTTTCCCCCCTTTTCTCCTTCTGAAACCTGGCCATCTGTCTAATTGTTCACCTCCATCGCTTTAATGCTTTTTACATGCTTTTCCCCCTCTTTCCAGGCAATAAAGTTTATTTTCTTCGCAAGACTTCAATCTGTATAGGGAGGGTAGGCAGGCAGGTGGAGGGAGGGAGGGAAGGTTAGGAGGCAGGCTGCTCACCTCCCTCTGCTAGATTTGCTCCAGTACCCCCCTTCCCCCATACCCCCTCCATTCCTCCATCTCTCTCTCTCTCTCTCTCTCTCTGAGGATCTTCAGACATCTTCTCTGTCACTGAGAAACAGGAGTAGATCCATTTGTCATATTGTATTCATATTGATACATGTCCCAAATGGTTTTAACAGCAATCCCGGCCGAAACCCCTATAGATCAAGTAGAAATGAGTGGTCAGGAAAACCTCCCTAGGCAGGAGGAAACCAGTCTCTAGTAAGGGAAACGAGGGAGGTTTAGACCGTGTGTTTGTTGTGTGCCACTTTTACAGGGTCATTAAAGGAGCTGATCATACTCTCTCACCTGTGATTAATGCTGTGTGTAGATCATACGAAACATCCACGATCTCCCTATAATCAGACATGTATAATGGCCATCATCACCTCCTTAACTCTGTGTAATAGCAGCCCTGGAATGGTATATCATAGCATCAAGAGCACCATTCAGATTAGATCCTTCTACGCTGGTCTGCTTTTACCCTTGAGTCGCAGAATTGAATATGTGTGTGTGTGAATGTGTAGATACTTATAGGGGCAGTAAATACAATTGTAAAACTCCTGAAAAATGTACCTTAAATATGAAGGAGCTGTTAACCCTTGGCGTGTTTGGCTGGCGGGTATTGTTCCATATGTGTCCTTGCTGTGGTGTCCTGTACAGTTACTCTCTGCACGAAGGAAAGACGCTCCCTCATGACGTTCCTGGGATAGAGATGAGATGTGGAAAAAGGCTGACGGGGGAGTCGGAAGCGGAGAGCGGAACATTGAACGCTCTTTCCTGGGGTAATGTGAGCTGACAGTGCTCTCCAGGGACAAACAGCGGTGGGAAGTGTGTGTGTGTGCGCGTGCATCAGGAATAGCTGATATTCCCAATCCCAGACGGTGGAATCCCAGGAGTGGTGTTTTTCTCTGGCTTGAGGGACGAGTCTAACGGACCATTGGTCTGAGAGGAACACACGCTTCCCTGGTTCACGCTACACTCACACACAATCACACACCTCACACACCTGCACATGCTGCAGGTCCCGTGTGTGTACTTGTATGTAGGCTTGGGTGACATACCATATATACAGTATACCGGGATATTTTAAAATACAGACGGAAAAGGATTTTAATACCAAAAAAATAACAATTGGGTTGGGGAGGAGGGGGGGGGGTGCTTATAACTAACTATAAGTTAACTACCTAAGACAGACCTTTTGGGGGGCATGTGCTCAAACCCCAAAAATGGCACCCCACCAGTACCCTGTTGTTGTTCTGGGAAAGATGCCTCCATAGTAGATTTCTAAATAGTGTTTTATATGGATAACATAAACGTAGGACTGCTCTGTTTTCGTCAGGCAAAACTGGAGGAAGTGAAACAAGTTCTGTCTGGTCACTAATCTGGATATGTGCGCCAACGCCGATGACTGGTCATTGGTCAACAATCAAGACACGCAACGTTTTGGTTCTGAAGCATAGATGAGAATTTAACGACAACTTGTGGGCAGTGGGTTCAGAACAGCAACCAGCTATTTTTTTTGACCACCACCGAAAAGGCCACTTTGAAGACTGGAAGGGGAAAGGGGCATGTGCTCTCCCTATCTGTGCACGTGGTGCCAAATGAATTATCTCCAGCTCAGGGAAACAGCTATGCATTTGGTTTGCTAACTTGCTAGCTAAGTGGCTAGATGTCAAGATCAAGCTTCTTGGTTCCAGCAGAGACAATCAATCCCCTCCTGGATCGTTTTGAAAGATATATAACGAACCCTTGTGTGCACTGTCTATAATAACCTACACCCCGGTATGGTATCACAACGGTATGAAGGTATGGAAATCTGATTAGCCCTACTTGTATGTTATATGGAGAGCAGGGGTCCTGAGTTAAAACACTAAGAACAAACGTGTGACTGCTGTGAGGGGACAGGGCTGAGGACTGGGTTCTATACCTGGTCATGATAATACATATCTGGCAGGATCAGCTGTGTATGTAGACTGAATCCAGTCTGATAGAGTAGATGATGAGTAGTCTGTATTCAGTGTGTAAATGCAACTATGTATTCAGCTCTACAGTAATCTATCTTTCACCGCTTAATCTCCTCTCCACTCTCCTCCTCTCCTGTCTACCGGCATATGGTGTGTGATGAACTACACATGCACGCACACTCTGGCAGCAGACAGACAGAACCGGCAGTACCATGTGAACCTGAGACGACATCCTGAGACATAATAGTGTCTGTCTGCTGTAGTTGGGCTGTGATGTCTCATCAGATCTGCAGACATCTGCACACTGTCTGGTCTACCTCAACATCAGCTGATGTCAATCTAAATGTCTGCTTCTGATTTATGGGAGGCAGACCAGGAGCGAGTGTGTGTGCATGTGTGTGACTGATTCTCAATATGTCGTGGAGTCATGATGAGGATGGCCATGATGATGTGTTGTGTTTGTTCTCTTTGCAGCACAAGGCCAGGGTGGAGGCCATGAGGTTGGACCTGGCCTCTCTCCACCGTGTCAGAGTTCGCTGACTCATTCAAGGCCAAGAAACTGTAAGTACACAACTCTCCACCCCACCCCTCTCACTATAAACCTGTCTGTCCCATTCTCCTACTCTGTGGTTGTTTTTGTTTATTCCAATACAAATCAGTTATACTGTAGCAATATCATCGCCCCAGGGGTCTTCAAAAACAGAAAGCAGCCTGATCGTCTGGTTTGGACCGCTAAGAAAATAAATCTATACTTAGGTTTTGCTTACAGTTTTTTACAATTGCTTACACACTAAAATGTAACTTTTCCCACAATTAGCAAAACCTTACACTCAAGGAGCAAAACACAAGGCTAGATTTGCACAACTGTAAGCACATTGTCAGCTTCACACTATTTGCAAAACATTACACACAGTGATTTGCAAAACACTAAACACACTTGTATACATCAGACACAGAAGTATATCATGATGTCACTTCCTTGCAATTTCAAAGCACTGACTGTCAAATTGCCACACCTATGAGCCAATCTGTTTAACACAGCCATCAGGTGCACAAACACATGATTGCTAAATTGTAGACACACCAATCAGGTTTAAGCACTATAGAAATGCAGCAGGTAGGTTCACCTGCCTTCAACCAAAATGGAAGGAGTCAGAAGAAGAGTGAGGGTGAGAGGAGGAGGAGGAGTACACAGAGGAGGAGGAGTACACAGAGGAGGAGGAGGAGTACACAGAGGAGGAGAAGGAGTACACCGAGGAGGAGAAGGAGTACACAGAGGAGGAGAAGGAGTACACAGAGGAGGAGAAGGAGTACACAGAGGAGGAGGAGGAGTACACAGAGGAGGAGAAGGAGTACACAGAGGAGGAGGAGTACACAGAGGAGGAGAAGGAGTACACAGAGGAGGAGGAGGAGTACACAGAGGAGGAGAAGGAGTACACAGAGGAGGAGGAGTACACAGAGGAGGAGGAGGAGTACACAGAGGAGGAGAAGGAGTACACAGAGGAGGAGAAGGAGTACACAGAGGAGGAGAAGGAGTACACAGAGGAGGAGAATGAGTACACAGAGGAGGAGAAGGAGTACACAGAGGAGGAGAAGGAGTACACAGAGGAGGAGAAGGAGTACACAGAGGAGGAGAAGGAGGTAGAGGCCGAGGCAGAGGTCGACGAAGACCTGAAGCAGGAAGAGAACGTGCACAAAGAAGAAGAGGACCAAACTTATCAAATGACATTCGTGCAACACTAGTGGACCATGTTGTGAACCACGGATTGACGCTGAGGGAGGCTGGACTGAGAGTTCAGCCAAATCTTAGCAGATATACAGTGGCATCTGTCATAAGGACTTTTCGACAGGAAAACAGGTAGATCTGTCTACAGTTACAGTAATCAGCTGCTTATTGTCTGCACCATATCAGCACTTGTGATACCCCTTCCTGTGACATTGTACAGTAAGTTACATGTATTATTCTCTACATAGGATTGAGGGTCGGGAACGACAAGGAGGAAGGGGGCCCATATTCACGCAAGAACAAGAGAGAGAGATAATAAACATGGTTTTGGCCAATAATGCTATCAGGTTCAGAGAACTACAAGCCAACATTATCGGTGACCATGCCATTTTCAATAATGTCCATCAGGTCTCTCAGTCAACACTGGCACGCATCCTGAAAAGACATCAGGTTCAAATGAAACAACTTTATCGAGTGCCTTTTGAGCGGAATTCAGAGGGTCAAACGGCTGCAGCATGAGTATGTGGAGGTTTGTATTGTTCACTTTAGCACTGTGATGTTGCATACTGCACACATGACTTCTTTACATTGACTGTATACTAGTTCTATCCTGAACTACACAATATTGTCTTTCACTGTATTTTAGGGAGTTTTGCAGATGGATGCTGAGGAAATCCTGCATGAATTCATATATATTGATGAGGCAGGGTTCAACCTCACAAAAGCAAGAAGGAGAAGCAGAAGTATCATTGGCCACAGGGCTATAATCAATGTCCCAGGGCAACGTGGGGGTAACATCACCCTTTGCTCTGCCATTTCACAGCATGGGGTTGTCCTCCGTCATGCCAAAATGGGCCCTTACAACACACCTCACATTCTCACATTTTTGGATCGATTGCACCACATCGTCACAGCAGGTAATGAAATGCACCAGATGCACAACACGGTCATCTGGGACAATGTGTCATTCCACCGCTCTGCTTTGGTCCAGAACTGGTTTCAACACCATCCACAGATGACAGTACTATACCTTCCACCATACTCTCTGTTTCTAAACCCTGTCGAAGAGTTGTTCTCTGCATGGCGGAGGAAGGTCTCCAGCCCCAGGCTCAGGTACCCCTCATTCAGGCCAGGAAGGTTTACGATCTCCTGCCCAAGGCTCAGGTACCCCTCATTCAGGCCAGGAAGGTTTACGATCTCCAGCCCCAGGCTCAGGTACCCCTCATTCAGGCCCGGAAGGTTTACGATCTCCAGCCCCAGGCCCAGGTACCCCTCATTCAGGCCAGGAAGGTTTACGAACTCCAGCCCCAGGCTCAGGTACCCCTCATTCAGGCCCGGAAGGTTTACGATCTCCAGCCCCAGGCCCAGGTACCCCTCATTCAGGCCAGGAAGGTTTACGATCTCCAGCCCCAGGCTCAGGTACCCCTCATTCAGGCCAGGAAGGTTTACGATCTCCAGCCCCAGGCTCAGGTACCCCTCATTCAGGCCAGGAAGGTTTACGATCTCCAGCCCCATGCTCAGGTACCCCTCATTCAGGCCAGGAAGGTTTACGATCTCCAGCCCCAGGCTCAGGTACCCCTCATTCAGGCCAGGAAGGTTTACGATCTCCAGCCCCAGGCTCAGGTACCCCTCATTCAGGCCAGGAAGGTTTACGATCTCCAGCCCCAGGCTCAGGTACCCCTCATTCAGGCCAGGAAGGTTTACGATCTCCAGCCCCAGGCTCAGGTACCCCTCATTCAGGCCATGGAGGACGCCTGTGACCAAGTCGACGCCGCAGCTGTTCAAGGATGGATTCGACATTCAAGACGGTTCTTCCCACGTTGTCTTGCTAATGATGAAATTGCTTGTGATGTTGATAATTATCTGGTCAGATCCAGCTAGGAGAAGAGATAATGTATAGTATGTTTACTGTAGTATTTTCTGTACAATATATTGTCATTTTTTTTCAGATTATTTTTTATGTTTGTTGTTTACTGTTTACTGTTACATCTAATTGTAACCTGTACTGGATACAGTATTTTACGTTTGTCTGTTTGCTGAGCTAACAGTGTTATGCACACTACTGTAGTAGCATGAAAACTGGGACATGTTTTGTTGTGATTCTCCATGTTGACATGTTGACTGATTTGGGTACACGGAGAGAAATAAATGATATTTTCCTCCGTCTGCAGCATTGGTCTTGTGTAGTGTTTGTACAGTTGCACTTTCTCTGTGTACTTCATTTACAGCACTCTAATCACTGACAATTAGACTTGCTGAAAGTGTTTTAGGTTGGCAACAACACTGTGTAACTGGCTCAAAAAGATTGAAGTCATATGAAATGTGTGTTTCGTTTGGTAACAAAATATTATTTTTCTGAAGTCGTGTATAGTTTTGACAAAAGTGTTCCATTTTGCAAATGATCTGAAGTGTTGTGCTACTTTGGTGTAGGGTTGTGCTAATTGTGTGTCGTGTTTTGACAAACCGGGCACTGTTTTCAAAATTGTGCTTAAACAATTGAAAAAAACTAAGATCATTAGTGTTTTTTTCAGAGCAGTTAACTCCCTCATGCTTGATACAGTATAGTACATGCCCAGATGAGTTAGGCATAATGAAGTCTGTCATTTGAGGTCTGTGCATATCAGTCATTATTCTCCTACCCTTAGGGTTTTATCTCCCCCGATGTTGCTGTCATTACACACATGCACACACACAGTCTTCATGCCCTAATAACACTTTCATTTGGCTTATTCCCTCTGCTCTTAGTGCTCTGATACTGTCTGTCTGTCTTCCCTCTGCTCTTAGTGCTCTGATATTGTCTGTCTGTCTTCCCTCTGCTCTTAGTGCTCTGATACTGTCTGTCTATCTTCCCTCTGCTCTTAGTGCTCTGATACTGTCTGTCTGTCTTCCCTCTGCTCTTAGTGCTCTGATATTGTCTGTCTGTCTTCCCTCTGCTCTTAGTGCTCTGATATTGTCTGTCTGTCTTCCCTCTGCTCTTAGTGCTCTGATACTGTCTGTCTGTCTTCCCTCTGCTCTTAGTGCTCTGATACTGTCTGTCTGTCTTCCCTCTGCTCTTAGTGCTCTGATACTGTCTGTCTGTCTTCCCTCTGCTCTTAGTGCTCTGATACTGTCTGTCTGTCTTCCCTCTGCTCTTAGTGCTCTGATACTGTCTGTCTGTCTTCCCTCTGCTCTTAGTGCTCTGATACTGTCTGTCTGTCTTCCCTCTGCTCTTAGTGCTCTGATACTGTCTGTCTGTCTTCCCTCTGCTCTTAGTGCTCGGATACTGTCTGTCTGTCTTCCCTCTGCTCTTAGTGCTCTGATACTGTCTGTCTTAGTGTGTGTGTGTCAGAGGAGATTAGAAAAGGATAAGTGAAAACGGAGGATGTGTAACCTGAGCTACCCACAATGCAAGGCTATTTGAGACCGAGCCACAGTTGGTATTAGTTTGAGTCACCTACTCTCTCACACTTTCATACCGACAGTCACACAGGACATCCTGACCATGGGCCTCTGTCGGACACCATATGGGCACGTACGTCCATGCGATGTGTGTGGATGACATTGCTCCACAAGAGACTTTGTAACACTTATTCTGTGGTGGTCAGCGTTTAGGGCGTGTGTGTCGTCACTCTGTTGCAGTCTTGGGGTCACGTTCTGTTCTTGCAGCCATGCTCATATTCTGTGTGTGTTTACGTTTGTGCACAGGGTGTATTGCTGGTCCTAGGGGAGTTTTAGGGCTGTCATTGCCCCTGGCTGCCCTGGGGCAGGGTATGGCCATCCAGGCCATGTGACTTGGGCTGCAGCCAAACCCTTCCACAGCCTTCCCTTACCCCCTTATCCCCTGCCCACCTCCTGTCTCCTCAGACCCCCTCCTTATACTCCATCCCCAGCAACTCCTCCAACCCACCAAGCCGGGGTCTCCTGTTCCACACACCACATGCCCCCCCCTCCACTTAACCCTTGCCCAAGCACCCCCCTGCTCTCCTGCACCCACAGCCTCTTCTGAAGTGGAGGAATGGGGACCAGACCAGTAGTAGTAGTGAGTGACCTGTCCTTTGCTCTGTGATCAGAGTGTGATGGTGCTTAATGGTAGAGGCAGATTAACCCATAAGTCAGGAGATGTCTGGGACCAGGGATCCATACTGAGAGAGAACCTGTCCCTTTCTCTTCCCTTTTCTCTCGCCTTCTCTTTATACCTCCCTCTATTTCCCTCTATGTAGCCCTTTTCTCCCTTGTCTTTCTCTCTCTCCCCATCTCTATATCTTACAATCTCTCCCTCCCTGTACTCCTTCTTTCTCCCCTCCTCTCGTCCTTTCTCTTTGTACTCTTCCCTCTCTCTCCCTCAATCCTCCTCTTTTTATCTTAAATGTTTTTCTTACCTCTCTCCCTCTGTGTTTTTGGCCAGGCTGTATTTCTTCATTAGGGGTGGTGGTGGGGGTAGTGGGGGAGTCCCCGGGGGATGTCAGAGTACATTAATTCTCATCAGAACAGGAGAGCAGAGAGGAGCGGAGTGAAGCAAAGTGGAGGGGAGAGAAGAGAAGCTGTGAATGGCACAGTTCAAGCTTTCTGAATGTACCAACTCTATTACGGAATGAATGTCTTGAAGCACAAAACATATGCAGTGGCTTGTGAAAGTATTCACCCCCTTGGCATTTTTCAAATGTTGTTGCATTACAACCTGGAATTAAAATAGATTTTTTGGGGGAGGGTTATGTCATTAGATTTACACAACATGCCCACCATTTTGAAGATGCAACATATTTTTTCTTGTGAAACAAACAAGAAATAAGACAATAAAAACGGTAAACTTGAGCATGAATAACTATTCAGCCCCCCTAAAGTCAATAATATGTAGAGCCACCTTTTGCAGCAATTACAGCTGCAAGTCTCTTGGGGTATGTCTCTATAAGCTTGGCACATCTAGCCACTGGAAAACTTTTCAGCATGATGCTGCCACCAACATGCTTCACTGTGTGAAGTGTTCTTGAGGTGATGAGAGTTGTTGGGTTTGCGCCAGACATAGCATTTTCCTTGATGGCCAAAAAGCTCAATTTTAGTCTCATCTGACCAGAGTACCGTCTTCAATATGTTTGGGGAGTCTCCCACATGCCTTTTGGCAAACACCAAAAGTATTTGCTTATTTCTTTCTTTAAGCAATGGCTTTTTTTCTGGCCACTCTTCCGTAAAGCCCAGCTCTGTGGAGTATACGGCTTAAAGTGGTCCTATGGACAGATACTCCAATCTCCGCTGTGGAGCTTTGCAGCTCCTTCAGGGTTATCTTTGGTTTCTTTGTTGCCTCTCTGATTAATGCCCTCCTTGCCTGGTCTGTGCGTTTTGGTGGGCAGCCATCTCTTGGCAGGTTTGTTGTGGTGCCATATTCTTTCAAGTTTTTAATAATGGATTTAATGGTGCTCCGTGGGATGTCCAAAGTTTCCGATATTTTTTTATAACCCAACCCTGATCTGTACTTCTCCACAACTTTGTCCCTAACCTGTTTGGAGATCTCCTTGGTCTTCATACTGCTGCTTGCTTGGTTGTTCCCCTTGCTTAGTGGTGTTGCAGACTCTGGGGCCTTTCAGAACAAGTGTATATATATATACTGAGATCATGTGACAGATCATGTGGCACTTAGATTGCACACAGGTGGACTTTGTTTAACAAATTATGTGACTTCTGAAAGTAATTGGTTGCACCAGATCTTATTTAGGGGCTTCATATCAAAGGGGTGAATACATTTGCAGGCAACACTTTTCCATTACATTTTTTTGTGCATTTTTTGAAACAAGTACTTTTTTTTACTTCACCAATTTTTACTATTTTGTGTATGTCCATTACATGAAATCCAAATAAAAATAAATTTAAATTACAGGTTGTAATGCAACAAAATAGGAAAAACGTGAAGGGAATTGAATACTTTTGCAAGGCACTGTACACACACACACACACACACACACACACACACACACACACCAGTAGCAGTGCTTGGGTAACATCATTGGGAAAACCTAGCCAGAAATAAAAAGCCATATTAGAACCTGTGTTGTGATAATTGCGTTGTTTGCTCTATAACCTATTAGTTCATATGCGTTGCCACCGTGATATATAGTGCCTTAGGGAAGTGTTCAGACCCCTTCCCCTTTTCCACATTTTGTTACGTTTCAGCCTTATTCTATTTAATTTTTTAATGTCCTCATCAATCTACACATGACGAAGCGAAAAATAAAAACAGAAATACCTTATTTACGTAAGTATTCAGACCCTTTTCTATGAGACTCGAAATTGAGCTCAGGTGCATCCTGATCCTTGAGCTGTTTCTACAACTTGATTGCAGTCTACCTGTGGTAAATTGATTGGACATGATTTTGTAAGGCACACACACGTCTATACATGGTCCCACAGTTAACAGTGCATGTCAGAGTCCTAGTCCTAGTCCTTTACTGTTTTCTACATTGTAGAATAATAGTGAAGACATCAACACTATGAAATAACAAATGGAATCATGTAGTAACCAAAAAAGTGTAAAAAAAATAAATAAATGCTATATTTGAGATTCTTCAAATAGCCACCCTTTGCCTTGATGACAGCTTTGCACACTCTTGGCATTCTCTCAACCAACTTCATGAGGTAGCCACCTGGAACGCATTTCAATTAACAGGTGTGCGTTGTTAATTTGTGGAATTTCTTTCCTTAGTGTGTTTGCGCCAATCAGTTGTTGTGACAAGTTAGGGGGGTATACAGATCAGTTGTGACAAGTTAGGGGGGTATACAGATCAGTTGTGACAAGTTAGGGGGGTATACAGATCAGTTGTGACAAGTTAGGGGGGTATACAGATCAGTTGTGACAAGTTAGGGGGGTATACAGATCAGTTGTGACAAGTTAGGGGGTATACAGATCAGTTGTGACAAGTTAGGGGTATACAGATCAGTTGTGACAAGTTAGGGGGGTATACAGATCAGTTGTGACAAGTTAGGGGGGTATACAGATCAGTTGTGACAAGTTAGGGGGGTATACAGAAGATATCTTATTTGTTTAAAACCAAGTCCATATTATGGCAAGAACAGGAAAATGCAATATATATATATATATATATATATATTTACTTTGAGCTACGCTTTGGTAGATGGGTCGAAGATGGAAGACTGGTTTACCCAGCAGAGATCGTCATTTGAAGAATCTTTCTGGTCGTAGTGTTGTAGAGCAGATACGTTAAAGTAGACTGTCATTCTTCTGAGATTGTCTGTCCTTTCCTAGGCCACGTATGTTTACAGCTGCAGCTGATAACTTAACGTCTAGGATGTATCACATCTTTAGTGAATAATCGTTCAAAGATCATACCAAGTTGCCATAATCAGCTTGCGCTGTATTCTGGCTGGTCTAGTCGAAATTCACCATTCCAGTGTGGTGATCGTCACCTCCACATTGAAATTCACCATTTTAAACAGTCCTAACATTTCTGGAACTAAATGTTAATTTCATTAGGTTGTAGTTGAAATTAACCCTTTTAAAAATATGGACACCAGTCCTCGCGTCATCGGGAACTGAGTTTGACTCCCGTCAACGCGCTTTTGTACTGGGGGAGAGAAGGGTGTGTTTCATAGTTGTCAACCAATGTACGTTCACTTGGACGTGGCCACTGAGTGGGTCTACGTTTTTACTATGAAACAATTATCTTATTCGGGAGGCTAAAATTACATTTAAACTTTTCACAAATAGTTTCATATTTAAATGTTTAAATTGCATGTGAATCTGATAACTAGAATGTGCAGACTTTCCAAGATACAATTTATGTCTTCCTATCAGATATAATGTCCCAGACAGCGACTAATCTGACGTCATATTCTTTAAGTACCAACGGACACTTTCAACTGGTTGAGAAAGGGAAATATTGTTTCATTCCCAAACCTTTTGATATTACCATACTTTTTCTTTGGTAACACAGGGCTTTCCAAGAGTCCATTCTGTAGAGTGGAGAGAAAAGGGGGAAAGGTATTTATGGGGGGGTGATAAACCTCACCCAACAGGGCAACGTCATGACAACTCTAAGACATGAAAGTCAGTCAATATTGAACATTTCAAGAACTTTGAAAGTTTCTTCAAGTGCAGTAGCAAAAACCATCAAGTGCTATGATGAAACTGGCTCTCATGAGGACTGTCACAGGAATGGAAGACCTAGAGTTACCTCTGCTGCAGAGGATACGTTCATTAGAGTTACCAGCCTTAGAAATTGCAGCCCAAATAAATGCTTCACACAGTTCAAGTAACCGACACATCTCAACATCAACTGTTCAGAAGAGACTGCGTGAATCAGGACTTAATGGTCGAAATGCTGCAAAGTCACCACTACTAAATAACACCAATAATAAGAAGAGACTTGCTTGGGCCAAGAAACATGAGAAATGGACATTAGACCAAATTGGAGATTTCTGGTTCCAACCGCCGTGTCTTTGTGAGACGCAGAGTAGGTGAACGGATGATCTCCACATGTGTATTTTCCACCGTAAAGCATGGAGGAGGAGGTGTTATGGTGTGGGGGTGCTTTGCTGGTGACACTGTCTGTGATTTATTTAGAATTCAAGGCACACTTAACCAGCATGGCTACCACAGCATTCTGCAGTGATACAACATCCCATCTGGATTGGCCTTAGTGGGACTATCCTTTGTTTTTCCAACAAGACAATGACCCAACACACCTCCAAGCTGTGTAAGAGCTATTTAACCAAGGAGGAGAGTGATGGAGTGCTGCATCAGATGACCTGGCCTCCACAATCCCCCGACCTAAACCAAATTGAGATGGTTTGGGATGAGTCGGAGTGCAGAGTGAAGGAAAAGCAGCCAACAAGTGCTCAGCATATGTGGGAACTCCTTCAAGATTGTTGAAAAAACATTTCAGGTGAAGCTGGTGGAGAGAATGCCAAGAGTGTGCAAAGCTGTCATCAAGGCAAAGGGTGGCTGTTTGAAGAATCTCAAATATAAAATATATTTTGATTTGTTTGACACTTTTTTGGTTACTACATGATTCCATGTGTGTTATTTCATAGTTTTGATGTCTTCATTATTATTCTACAATGTAGAACATTTTAAAAATAAAGAAAAACCCTTGAATGAGGAGGTGTTCTAAAACATTTGACTGGCAGTGTACAGCACATTCAGCCTTTTTCGAACTGAAGGACAATTATGAAACACAGAGAGACGAAAGTTACATTATTTCCTTTTTTCCCTTTTTTATTGGTACATTTTTTGGGGATGCCTTGTTGCCCTTTGTATCCACGAGTACATGCCACTGACAAACACACATATGCACACACACACAATAGACTCTAGTGTTGCACAGTATACCAAAACGTCTGTACTTTTTTGATACTAGAACATGAAAAACGGTTCGGTACTAGGATTTGTGTTACTTTCTGAATTATTTGTCTCACGGATCAAGTCTGTCTATCATCGCATCTGATGTCCCCTTTATAGTGCGAAAGCACTGTGACGGCTCAGCTTAATATTAACATTAACATTTAAGTCATTTAGCAGACGCTCTTATCCAGAGCGACTTACAAATTGGTGCATTCACCTTATGACATCCAGTGGAACAGTAGTGCATCTAAATCTTTTAAGGGGGGTGAGAGGGATTACTTTATCCTATCCTAGGTATTCCTTAAAGAGGTGGGGTTTCAGGTGTCTCCGGAAGGTGGTGATTGACTCCGCTGTCCTGGCGTCGTGAGGGAGTTTGTTCCACCATTGGGGGGCCAGAGCAGCGAACAGTTTTGACTGGGCTGAGCGGGAACTGTACTTCCTCAGTGGTAGGGAGGCGAGCAGGCCAGAGGTGGATGAACGCAGTGCCCTTGTTTGGGTGTAGGGCCTGATCAGAGCCTGGAGGTACTGAGGTGCCGTTCCCCTCACAGCTCCGTAGGCAAGCACCATGGTCTTGTAGCGGATGCGAGCTTCAACTGGAAGCCAGTGGAGAGAGCGGAGGAGCGGGGTGACGTGAGAGAACTTGGGAAGGTTGAACACCAGACGGGCTGCGCGTTCTGGATGAGTTGTAGGGGTTTAATGGCACAGGCAGGGAGCCCAGCCAACAGCGAGTTGCAGTAATCCAGACGGGAGATGACAAGTGCCTGGATTAGGACCTGCGCCGCTTCCTGTGTGAGGCAGGGTCGTACTCTGCGGATGTTGTAGAGCATGAACCTACAGGAACGGGCCACCGCCTTGATGTTAGTTGAGAACGACAGGGTGTTGTCCAGGATCACGCCAAGGTTCTTAGCGCTCTGGGAGGAGGACACAATGGAGTTGTCAACCGTGATGGCGAGATCATGGAACGGGCAGTCCTTCCCCGGGAGGAAGAGCAGCTCCGTCTTGCCGAGGTTCAGCTTGAGGTGGTGATCCGTCATCCACACTGATATGTCTGCCAGACATGCAGAGATGCGATTCGCCACCTGGTCATCAGAAGGGGGAAAGGAGAAGATTAATTGTGTGTCGTCTGCATAGCAATGATAGGAGAGACCATGTGAGGTTATGACAGAGCCAAGTGACTTGGTGTATAGCGAGAATAGGAGAGGGCCTAGAACAGAGCCCTGGGGACACCAGTGGTGAGAGCGCGTGGTGTGGAGACAGATTCTCGCCACGCCACCTGGTAGGAGCGACCTGTCAGGTAGGACGCAATCCAAGCGTGGGCCGCGCCGGAGATGCCCAACTCGGAGAGGGTGGAGAGGAGGATCTGATGGTTCACAGTATCGAAGGCAGCCGATAGGTCTAGAAGGATGAGAGCAGAGGAGAGAGAGTTAGGCTTTAGCAGTGCGGAGCGCCTCCGTGATACAGAGAAGAGCAGTCTCAGTTGAATGACTAGTCTTGAAACCTGACTGATTTGGATCAAGAAGGTCATTCTGAGAGAGATAGCGGGAGAGCTGGCCAAGGACGGCACGTTCAAGAGTTTTGGAGAGAAAAGAAAGAAGGGATACTGGTCTGTAGTTGTTGACATCGGAGGGATCGAGTGTAGGTTTTTTCAGAAGGGGTGCAACTCTCGCTCTCTTGAAGACGGAAGGGACGTAGCCAGCGGTCAGGGATGAGTTGATGAGCGAGGTGAGGTAAGGGAGAAGGTCTCCGGAAATGGTCTGGAGAAGAGAGGAGGGGATAGGGTCAAGCGGGCAGGTTGTTGGGCGGCCGGCCGTCACAAGACGCGAGATTTCATCTGGAGAGAGAGGGGAGAAAGAGGTCAGAGCACAGGGTAGGGCAGTGTGAGCAGAACCAGCGGTGTCGTTTGACTTAGCAAACGAGGATCGGATGTCGTCGACCTTCTTTTCAAAATGGTTGACGAAGTCATCTGCAGAGAGGGAGGAGGGGGAGGGGAGGAGGATTCAGGAGGGAGGAGAAGGTTGCAAAGAGCTTCCTAGGGTTAGAGGCAGATGCTTGGAATTTAGAGTGGTAGAAAGTGGCTTTAACAGCAGAGACAGAAGAGGAAAATGTAGAGAGGAGGGAGTGAAAGGATGTCAGGTCCGCAGGGAGGCGAGTTTTCCTCCATTTCCGCTCGGCTGCCCGGAGCCCTGTTCTGTGAGCTCGCAATGAGTCGTCGAGCCACGGAGCGGGAGGGGAGGACCGAGCCGGCCTGGAGGATAGGGGACATAGAGAGTCAAAGGATGCAGAAAGGGAGGAGAGGAGGGTTGAGGAGGCAGAATCAGGAGATAGGTTGGAGAAGGTTTGAGCAGAGGGAAGAGATGATAGGATGGAAGAGGAGAGAGTAGCGGGGAGAGAGAGCGAAGGTTGGGACGGCGCGATACCATCCGGAGTAGGGGCAGTGTGGGAAGTGTTGGATGAGAGCGAGAGGGAAAAGGATACAAGGTAGTGGTCGGAGACTTGGAGGGGAGTTGCAATGAGGTTAGTGGAAGAACAGCATCTAGTAAAGATGAGGTTGAGCGTATTGCCTGCCTTGTGAGTAGGGGGAAGGTGAGAGGGTGAGGTCAAAAGAGGAGAGGAGTGGAAAGAAGGAGGCAGAGAGGAATGAGTCAAAGGTAGACGTGGGGAGGTTAAAGTCGCCCAGAACTGTGAGAGGTGAGCCGTCCTCAGGAAAGGAGCTTATCAAGGCATCAAGCTCATTGATGAACTCTCCGAGGGAACCTGGAGGGCGATAAATGATAAGGATGTTAAGCTTGAAAGGGCTGGTAACTGTGACAGCATGGAATTCAAAGGAGGCGATAGACAGATGGGTAAGGGGAGAAAGAGAGAATGACCACTTGGGAGAGATGAGGATCCCGGTGCCACCACCCCGCTGACCAGAAGCTCTCGGGGTGTGCGAGAACACGTGGGCGGACGAAGAGAGAGCAGTAGGAGTAGCAGTGTTATCTGTGGTGATCCATGTTTCCGTCAGTGCCAAGAAGTCTGGAGGGAGGCATAGGCTGAGATGAACTCTGCCTTGTTGGCCGCAGATCGGCAGTTCCAGAGGCTACCGGAGACCTGGAACTCCACGTGGGTCGTGCGCGCTGGGACCACCAGATTAGGGTGGCCACGCGGTGTGGAGCGTTTGTATGGTCTGTGCAGAGAGGAGAGAACAGGGATAGACAGACACATAGTTGACAGGCTACAGAAGAGGCTACGCTAATGCAAAGGAGATTTGAATGACAAGTGGACTACACGTTTCGAATGTTCAGAAAGTTAAGCTACGTAGCAAGAATCTTATTGACTAAAATGATTCAAATGATACCGTACTGCTAGCTGGCAGTGGCTGCGTTGTTGACTTTGTAGGCTAGCTGGCAGTGGCTGCGTTGTTGACACTACACTAATCAAGTCGTTCCGTTGAGTGTGATAGTTTCTACAGTGCTGCTATTCGGGGGCTAGCTGGCTAGCTAGCAGTGTTGATTACGTTACGTTGCGTTAAAAGAACGACAATAGCTGGCTAGCTAACCTAGAAAATCACTCTAGACTACACAATTATCTTTGATACAAAGACGGCTATGTAGCTAGCTATGTAGCTAGCTACGATCAAACAAATCAAACCGTTGTACTGTAATGAAATGAAATGAAAATGTGATACTACCTGTGGAGGGAAGCGGAATGCGACCGGGTTGTTGAGTGAGGAAGTTCTATTCGGTGGACGTTGGCTAGCTGTTGGCTAGCTAGCAGTGTCTCCTACGTTAAGGACGGCAAATAGCTGGCTAGCTAACCTCGGTAAATTAAGATAATCACTCTAAGACTACACACTCTAAACTACACAATTATCTTGGATACGAAGACAGCAAAGACAACTATGTAGCTAGCTAACACTACACTAATCAGGTCATTCAGTTGAGTGTAATAGTTTTTACAGTGCTGCTATTCGGTAGACGGGGGACGTTAGCTAGCTGGCTAGCTGGCTAGCTGCTGGGCAGATAGCAGTGTAGACTACGTTAGGACGACGAAATACGATAATTACGCAATTATCTTTGATACAAAGACGGCTATGTAGCTAGCTAAGAAGAAATTGCTAAGATTAGACAAATCAAACCGTTGTACTATAGTGAAATGTAATGAAATGTAATGAAAAGTTATACAACCTGCGGACCGAAGTGCGAATGCGACCGCTCGCTCAGACACAATCTTAACAGTTTTGGAAACTTTAGAGTGTTTTCCATTCAAAACTACCAATTATATGCATATCCTATCTTCTGGGCCTGAGTAGAAGGCAGTTTAATTTGGGCACGCTTTTCATCCAAAATTCCAAATACTGCTCCCTACCCTTGAGAAGTTAATTAAATTGCATTCCAGGTGACTACGTCATGAAGCTGGTTGAGAGAATGCCAAGGGTGTGCAAAGCTGTCATCAAGGCAAAGGGTGGCTACTTTGAAGAATCTTTGATTTGTTTAACACTTTTTTGGTTACTTCATGATTCCATATTCGGCAATGTAGAAAATAGTAAAAAATGAAGAAAAACCCTTGAATGAGCAGGTGTGTCCAAACGTTTGACTGGTACTGTACATAAGTACCTCAATTACCTCAATCATTATGTCAATCATAAATGACCTCAATCATAAACTAGGTATTGACTTGTACCTTTTGTATATAGCCAAGTTATCCTTACTCATCGTGTATTGTATTTGTATTTATTAAGGATCCCCATGCAGCAGCTACTCTTTCTGGGGACCAGCAACATTAAGGCAGTTATGTACAATTAAAAATATTACATAACATTACATTTCATAACACATTTCACTACACATTAAGTGTGTATTTATCTCTTGTTATTTTGTTCTACTTATACCTTGTTATAATTTTTTATATTCTTCAACATTTGTTTTTCTTTTGCTCAGCATTATTGGGAATGACCCGTGAGTTAGCAGTTCGCTGTTAGTCTCCACCTGTTGTTTACGAAGCATGTGACAAATACAATTTGATTTGAACAGTTAAGACAGGAAAACTGCCTTTCCAAGGTGACTGTGGAGTTCCCAGGCAGCAGCAGCAGCCAATGTTTCCTGGTGATACAGAGGAACAGAGGCCAGGGCTCTGAACTTCATGCTTTATTAAACAGAGAGGAACACTGCCTCCTTATTTTTCCACCAACCTGTTCTCTGGCTCTGTTATAAAAGTTTGAATTTAAGGCTTGACTCCAAGGCAGCGACACCGGTTACATTTCAGGCAGTGGATTTGGAGTTGAATCTAAAGATGACTTCTTCATTTGTGTTTTAACAACTCTGGGTTCATACTTTTCTAAAGATATATAGAAAGTACAGTATGTAGTATTTATGAAGTGTATGATTTGCATACGTAGGCATTCGGTAGTTAGTGAGGAGTGAGTGTGCTTCTCAGTAATGAACCCTGTGTGCGTGCATGTATGTGTGCGTGTGTGTTTGGAGGCCTGAAGGTGAACGTTCACTCCAGTCCTCTCTAACAGCGTTATGGGGAAGACTCATTAGAGCCAGGGATAACAATTCACACATTAATTTTCCAGCATCCAGTTTTTAATTAATCCAGCAGGCAGTCTTAAACACAGGGTACACAAACTGCCCTGGGCCTCATAATGAATTCTAATGGAAGAAATTAAAAATTGGTGGGGTGTGTTTGGATTGTTCGACTGTGTTACTGTGGTTTCGAGCCCGCTGGAGCGACGCTGTCACCGACAAGGATCTCTCACCGCTCAGGCCGACACGGCAATCTTCACTTGCTCACACAGCACACACACACACAAGAAGGGGAGGCCCGAAAGACACATTCCCAGATGCGATGTGTGAGTGTATGTGTGAGTATGTATTATATTTTTTCTCTCTCTCTGAGGTTGATATGATGACTATTCAAGGTGTTGGTTCTTTCTGTTGGCTGGTGTCGAAATGTATTCATTATCTATCAGTCAGACCATGGGGGAGTAAGAGAGGAAGCCCTCTATACCGTATCACTAATACTGTATAGAGGGTCACTAATACCCTGTCAGATCACTCATACCCTGTCTCTGTCTTGTCTCTGTCTTGGCCTACTGAGGCCTAGCAGCTGCACACAGAAATATCACCCCTCTCTCCTTCCCTCCTTTCCTTCCCTCCTCTCTCTCCCTCTCTGCTCCTTTCCCTCTCCACCACTGTTCCCTTTTCCCTAGATCTCTGGTTACAGTATGGAGAATAGGCCCAGTGCCTATATCTTGTAATAATGGCCCTCAATGTATCATTGCACTGTATGTCCCTCTCCTCTCCCCGTAGGCCATTCCACATCCTGATATGTAATGCAGCAGTGTGTACCCAGCCCTGGCATCTGACGGAAGATGGCCTGGCAGATCTGCCATCAAGGTCACTTCCTGTTGGTGCAGTGTCTACAGGAAGTGCTGCGATGCTCTGCCCCAGCCCGTGTGGTGGTGGTGTCCTCTGAGTCACTGACTAAAAAAATATTATTTATAACCAGTGGTTGGAACTGGTTCAGGGAACAGAACCAGGAACGACAGTCATATATTCTGTTCCGGAACAGAACCGCTATTTTAAAAGCATAGGAACCGGTTAATAATGTTATTTTACATTTTGGACATTTTTTTCAGTCCCACAAAAAAACGCAACAAAGCACCTATGCCATGCACTCACTGTCACTCAGAAACTTATTCCAGTATCTGCCTGCCAGCTGAAAATCTGTCGGCTACCTGCCCCTCCCCCTCTGAAGCATAGGCTACTGTAGCATACTGACGTTACAACCGTGATTCAGAAATTAGGGACAGATTTTTAATTAGAGAAGAATGGATTAACCTATTCAACGCTAGTTAAGGATACTGTAGTTATAAAGTTTCGCGTTTGATTTATTAACTACAAAAAGGTAAGACGCGTTGTTAATTCTGGTGCCACTCTGCACACACCAGGTTGTTAGCTAGCTAGCTCTGGTGCAACATTAAGCAAACTGTTAGACGTTCAGAGACATTCAAAGTTCCCCCATAAAAGCCGCACCTCCATAGGTATTCTGTGGGCCTAATTAGGATAATGCATGTCATAAAAAGATGCCCAGCGCATTAAGCCAAGCCTTCTCCTCCACCCTCTCTCGCTTTCTCCCCACCTGCACAATTTCAGTCACGTCTCGCGCCTTACACTTGTCTGTCCATCGCGTATGTAAACAACTAGGCTATAGCTTGACCGCTCCATAGCAAGCTGCTCTATCCGCACTGATTGGTAAAGTAATCGATTTCAGAGTTTTAAAAAGGAACAGAAAGGAAGGTTAAAAACTAGGCTGGGGCGATACTCCGGCATACGGTATAAACTCTATATTACAGATTCAACCACAAAGACCAGGAGGTTTTCCAATGCCTCACAAAGACGGGCTCCTGTTGGAAGATGGGTTCAAAAAAAGGACATTGAATATCCCTTTGAGCCTGGTGAAGTTATTAATTACACTTTGGATGGTGTATCATTACACCCAGTCACTACAAAGATACAGGCGTCCTTTCTAACAGAGATGAAGGAAACCGCTCAGGGATTTCACCTTGAGGCAAATGGTGACTAAAACAGTTACAGAGTTGAATGGCTGTGATATGAGAAAATTAAGGGTTGATCAACAACATTGTAGTTACCCCACAATACTAACTTAAATAGCAGAGTGAAAAGAATGAAGCCTGTACAGAATATATACAATATAATATTCCAAAACATGCATCCTGTTTGGAACAAGGCACTTAAGTAATACTGCAAAAAAATTGGCAAAGAAAGGTGTTATGTTCGGGAGAAATCCAGTACAACACATGACTGAGTACCACTCTTCATATTTTGAAGCATGGAGGTGGCTGCATCATGTTTTGGGTATGCTTTGCTTTGCACACAAGAGTGTGCAATAAAAATCTCAAATATAAAATATATTTTGATTTGTTAAACACGTTTTTGGTTACTACATGATTCCACATATGTTATTTCATAGTTTTGATGTCTTCATTATTTTTCAACAATGTATAAAATAGTAAAAATAAAGAAAAACCCTTGAATGGTGTTAAAAAAATGGACCGGTAGTGTAAATCAGCTTAAAAATATATGGGAAGACTTGAAAATGGCTGTCTAATCAACAGTCAGCTTGGCAGCTTTTAAGAATTTTAAAATGAATAATAGGAAAATATTGTACAATCCAGGTGTGGAAAGTTCTTAGAGACTTACCCAGAAACACACAGCTGTAATCACAGCCAAAGGTGTATATATAACTCAGGAGTGTGAATACTTATGTTAATGAGATATGTCTCTATTTCATTTTCAAGACATTTGAAAACCTAAAAACACGTTGTCCCATTATTATGATGTGGTATTGCATGTAGATGGGTGAGAAAGACATATATTTCATCCACTCTGAATTCAGGCTGTAACACAACAAAATGTGGAGTAAGTCAAGGGATATGAATACTTTCTGAAGGCCCTGTACATCTCCCTTTATCATCAATGTGTCTAACATGTCCAGGCCTTCCTCTCTGACCCCCTGACTCTAACTCTCACCCGCTCTCTCCTCTCTCTCGGTCTCTCTCTCTCGTCTTCATCAAGCATGTCTGTATGTGTACGGTGATCCCCGGCTGCTACCGTATGCTGTCCCGTGTGTATCCGAGGCAGTCAGTGTGCATGGGACACATTGATCCTGGCTACAGTCAGTCAGTCAGCTAGTCAGCCAATCGCAATGATTGATTAGCCCCTAGCTCAGAGGGACTGGACGTATAGGCAGAGTTATTCTTGCAGATCAAACAGCAGTCATAGTACAGCCCTGCTCCGCTAGACATAATGTAGTGTAGTAGAGGCTGACGTGCATGAGAGGAGAGCAGTAGACTCATTGACAAGAGGTCAGCCCCCATACACTGACAGGGAGTGAGGAGAGTGAAGTGTGGTTTGAAAGAAAAAAAGTGAAAACGATATGATTGATACAGGGCCTATACAATTAGACCAGGCACTTTCCCCTCGAACCTGTTTCTCCTCTTTCCATCCCTCTGATTTCCCCTTGTCCTCCTCTTTTCGCTCCCCTTCTACTTATTTCCCCATATCTTTGTCTCTCCTCATCCATCCCCTCCTCTACCCCTCCCTTCCTGTGCTTCCTCCTTAGATTTGCCCTCCTCTCCCATCCCTAATCAATGGTGCCTAACCCCTTCAAAGAGGGCTTAGCAGGCACAGAGAGCATCAGTTACACACTGGTCCTAGAAGAGGGGATAGAGACAATATCTGATATTACATCTGCCATTCTGCCCGCTCCATTCCACACCTATATTGCATTCGTTGAAGTCGCTTACTTTTCGGATTGTGTGTTATTTGCTATGACTTCCTGGTTATTTCACTTAGCCTCTCTCTCACAGGCTCCCAGACTGACCCCTGACCCGGTAGTGGATTATACTCCCTAAGCCCCCTGGTGTAATGAAAAGCTGTGACCTACAGCATATAGCAGACAAGGTGGGAGGGATGAAAAGATGGAGAGACAGAAAGGGAGAGGGATGGAGACAGAGGAGGAGGGATGAGGGAAAAGGCTGTAAACTGTATCACCCCCCAACACCAGGGCCTGCAGTGTAATTGACACAATACTAATAGGTGAACTATCTCTTACTGCCTAATACCTGCAGGTGCAAGTTAAAACTGAGCATATTGTATTATCAAACATCAACAAACTTGCTTTGAGAGAAACATTTGCATATTTCACTCAGTCAATTGATTTATCAACCCCACCACGTGCTAAAGCAGTATCCTCACATGAAATATAAAGCCTGCAGATGTTGTAATTTAGCCAAGCAAGGATGTAGCCGAGACGGGACGGTAAACAAACGCCAAGCAGGCAGCTTGTAAAATCACAACAAGGAAACCAGGTGACATGTTGATTGGTGGTTTTCTAATGACTGGATTAAGATGTACACACACACACACACACACACACACACACACACACACACACACACACACACACACACACACACACACACACACACACACACACACACACACACACACACACACACACACACACACACACACACACACACACACACACACTTTGAGGGAGAAGGAGGGAGTGTGTTTGACTGCGGTGCATGTCTGTGTTATTGTGACTGCATAATAACCTAGCGAGCGGTGTAATGTTCAAGGGCCTTGTCAAACATCTGGGCATTAACTGCTCTGTCGCAGGCAATTAAAGAACATCATATCACACCCTGGATTTGTATTCAGCCAGGACCACGCTGCTATAAAAACTCTACAGAATGTATTCACACACAAGCACACACATGCATACACACTTAAATGTTTTACTTACATGTGTATTGCCAATGGAGACTAACTCATGTGTACTTTCAATAAAGTTATCCTTGACTGGACTTTTCCTGTCAAATGTAGACTTTTCTACACTGAACAAAAATATAAACGCAATATTCAACATTTTCAAAAGTTTTACTGGTTACAGTTCATATAAGTAAATCAGTCAATTAAAAAACATGAATTAGGCCCTAATCTATGGATTTCACATGATTGAGGATACAAATATGCATCTGTTGTTCACAGATACCTTAAAAAAAGGTAGGGGTGTGGATCAGAAAACCAGTCAGTATCTGGTGTGACCACTATTTGCCTCATTCATCGCGACACAACTCCTTCACATATAGTTAATCAGGCTGTTGATTGTGGCCTGTGGAATGTTGTCCCACTCCTCTTCAATGTCTGTGCGAAGTCGCTGAATATTGGCGGGAAGTGGAACACGATGTCGTACAGCTCCGTCCAGAGCATCCCAAACGTGCTCAATGGGTGACATGTCTGGTGAGTATGCACGCCATGGAAGAACTGGGAAATGTTCAGCATCCAGGAATTGTGTACAGATCCTTTGCCACATGGGGCCGTGCATTATCGTTCTGTAATGTGAGGTGGTGGTGGCGGATGAATGTCAGGACAATGGGGCTCAGGATCTCATCACGGTATATCTGTGAATTCATATTGCCATCAATAAAATGTAATTGTGTTGGTTGTCCGTAGCTTATGCCTGCCCATACGATAACCCCGCCGCCACCCTGGGGCATTCTGTTCACAACGTTGACATCAGCAAACCTAGACAACGTTGAAACCGGGATTCATCTGTGAAGAGCACACTTCTCCAGCATGCCAGTGGCCATCGAAGGTGAGCAATTGACCACTGATATCAGGTCAACCCTGGTGAGGACCACAAGCATGCAGATGAGCTTCCCTGAGATGGTTTCTGACAGTTTGTGCAGAAATTCTTTGGTTATGCAAATCCACAGTTTCATCAGCTGTCCGGGTGGCTGGTCTCAGATGACCATGCTGGATGTGGAGCTCCTGGGCTGGCGAGGTTATACGTGGTCTGCGGTTGTGAGGTCGGTTGGACGTACTGCCAAATTCTCTATAATGACGTTGGATGCGGATTATGGTAGAGAAATTAACATTCAATTCTCTGGCAACAGCTCTGGTGGACATTCTTGCAGTCATCATGCCAATTGCACGCTCCCTCTAAACTTGAGACATTTGTGGCATTGTGTTGTGTGACAAAACTGCACATTTTAGAGTGGCCTTTTATTGTCCCCAGCACAAGTGCACCTGTGTAATGATCATGCTGTTTAATCAGCTTCTTGATATGCCACACCTGTCAGGTGGATGGATTATCTTGGCAAAGGAGAAATGCTCACTAACAGGGATATAAACACATTTGTGAACAACATTTGAGAGACATACGCTTTTTGTACGTATGTAACATTTCTGGGATATTTTCTTTCAGCTCATGAAAAATGGAACCAACACTTTACATGTTGTGTTAATATTTTTTGTTCAGTGTGGTTAAACAAAGTTCATCTTGGTTCCTCCCTCTCCCAGGTTTACAGACCTGATACCAGTCTGGTAAGGTGGTGTTGTCTCCTCCTCCCAGACTACTGGTCCATGCTGGCCAACAACCGGGCCAAGCTGTGCAACCTCCTGTTCCCCAACGAGCTCCACCGACGCCTCGCGCCACACTGTGTCACTGCCAACGCAGTGCACCCTGGGAACTTGATGTACACGGCCATCCATCGTACATCGTTCTTCACCCTGGCTTGCCCATTCACCAAGTCTACGGTAAGGAAGCGGATAATTAAGACTTCTGGTGTTAGAAAGATGGCCTGTCACTATGTGGGCTAAACTAGATATGAGTGAGTTATTTGTGTCATTTAATAGATGGCTTCTTGGTTATTGAGTCAGTTTGCTTTATGGCTAATGGAACTGACTGGCTGTTTGAGAGAGTGGGAATAGATGCTACTGTTCATGGTCCTCATACTTTATTCTGGAGTCTCAACTGTCCCTCATTATTCCAAATATTAGTCTTGGCATCTATCTGGAGAGAGGGAAGGATGGAGGAGAGGAAAAGGAAGGAGCAGATCTCTGGAGCAGTCAGGGTTCAGGGAGAGAGTGTGACTCACAGAGATGGCGAGAGAAGGAGATATTCACTGGCTTGTTTTTCCTCTTTTCCTCTTCGTCCTGTCTTTGTTAGTTTAGCTCTGAGAGTGTGTCCTCTCTTCTCCCCGTGAGGCTACATATCCTAAACCGTTACTGCTCGGAGACTATAGTGTTACGGTATAGTGTAGCTACTACTCTCTTTTCATACCGTGCTCACATATGGCTTTCCAATCACAGATGTTTTATCCATGACCAGCTCCCGTGTGGAGAATGTATGATCAACATTATAGGTTATAACAGCAGAATTGACACCCCCCAGTATATCCTCCCTCTTTATAGATACTATCTCCATATATCCTATTACAACTCCGTCTCAGTGCATGCCTTTCTCTCTCTAATGTTGATATGCACACAGGTGATTTTAAATGGAAACAATGCATGTACTTACATACTTTTTACTTATTACTGGCATGGATATTTACAATGTCATTAGTATGGTGTATGTGAACTATAACATGTACCACTGTGATTTATCATCAACTACCCTGCAGGCCAAACACACACACACACTCCTGCTCTTCAAGACTTCTCTACTAATCCTGCTACGCTTGACTGTAGGCCACATGCTGCTGTTATATAGACTTCAGTTTGTACTGTTACATCACTGCTATAGCCCCTCTAGTGTTTTCACTGCAGGCACGATGGGATGTGGACAGAAGCAGTGTTTTAGTGAATTGTGGTTGTGATGAATGGTGTTCGATAGGCAGAGGGAGTCAGGCAGAGGGAGTCAGGCACAGGGAGTCAGGCACAGGGAGTCAGGCAGAGGGAGTCAGGCAGAGGGAGTCAGGCAGAGGGAGTCAGGCAGAGGGAGTCAGGCACAGGGAGTCAGGCAGAGGGAGTCAGGCACAGGGAGTCAGGCACAGGGAGTCAGGCAGAGGGAGTCAGGCAGAGGGAGTCAGGCACAGGGAGTCAGGCACAGGGAGTCAGGCACAGGGAGTCAGGCAGAGGAGTCAGGCACAGGGAGTCAGGCAGAGGGAGTCAGGCACAGGGAGTCAGGCAGAGGGAGTCAGGCACAGGGAGTCAGGCACAGGGAGTCAGGCACAGGGAGTCAGGCAGAGGGAGTCAGGCAGAGGGAGTCAGGCAGAGGGAGTCAGGCAGAGGGAGTCAGGCACAGGAGTCAGGCATAGGGAGTCAGGCAGAGGGAGTCAGGCACAGGGAGTCAGGCAGAGGGAGTCAGGCAGAGGGAGTCAGGCACAGGGAGTCAGGCAGAGGGAGTCAGGCAGAGGGAGTCAGGCAGAGGGAGTCAGGCAGAGGGAGTCAGGCACAGGGAGTCAGGCACAGGGAGTCAGGCAGAGGGAGTCAGGCAGAGGGAGTCAGGCACAGGGAGTCAGGCAGAGGGAGTCAGGCACAGGGAGTCAGGCAGAGGGAGTCAGGCACAGGGAGTCAGGCAGAGGGAGTCAGGCAGAGGGAGTCAGGCACAGGGAGTCAGGCACAGGGAGTCAGGCAGAGGGAGTCAGGCACAGGGAGTCAGGCAGAGGGAGTCAGGCACAGGGAGTCAGGCAGAGGGTCAGGCACAGGGAGTCAGGCAGAGGGAGTCTCTCAACACTACTCTGTTCCTCTTGCTCAACTATTATCTGCAGCTACCTGATGGCTTGCTATGGTCCCCAATGAGTCCTGTATATGCAGCCTAGTTTCTCCTCCAGACCAGGGCGTGGTGTTTTTCTAATGAACTGACTAACAGTGGTGTAGATGTTTGTAAATATTAAAGGACAAAGGTAGCTAGCTAGCACTGGTAATTAAATCCTGGTGTGCTGACACAGCGCTTAGCTTAGCGTCCTGTGTCTGATAAAGACCACACACACACACACACCATATATACATACACACTACACACCCTTAAGCTAAGCATTTTTCTGTTATTTAAATCAGAGGTTGATAAGGCGTCTGAACGGGTACCTTCTTTAGCGCCCCAGCCTCTCCCCTCTTTCCCCACATTAAGGCTTAATGAAACTGCGATATTATTTCAGTTATTGGGAGCAGGGATATGAGCAGGGATATGAAGATGCTATCGTTTTAATTGCTAACGTTTGCTTGCGGGATCCGTGGAGATTGTTCCAGGATGCAAACATAAACAGAATGTCTACTCAAAAAAACGATCCAAAAGCCCCCGTGTGTGTCTGTTGTGCAATTAACTCAGGCTTCGTTTAAAACACAGGCCTGATTTATAGGACCACAGGTGGAGTGGTACACACACACACACACACACACACACACACACACACACACACACACACACACACACACACACACACACAAGGTACAAACAATCACTGAAACACCTGGAGCTACATGTGTCGGAAAATGTTTTATTTGATAGTTGTTAAAGCGGGTTAATGTCTTGGATCATTAGATTCTCTCACATACTGTAGAGACGGGTTGGTTGTTTAGCAACAAAACCGACACGTGCGCATCTATGGTGCAAACAGACAGGGTTGGGGTTAGGGTTAGATTATTGACAACATGTCAACTACAGTGGCAAGAAAAAGTAAGTCAACCCTTTTGGACCTGGATTTCTGCATAAATGAGTCATAAAATTGGATCTGATCTTCATCTTAGTCACAACAATAGACAAACACAGTGTGCTTAAACTAATAACACACAAATGATTGTATTTTTCTTTCTTTACTGAATACATCATTTACACATTCACAGTGTAGGTTGGAAAAAGTATGTGAACCCCTAGGCTAATTGAAGTCAGGAGTCAGCTAACCTGGAGTCCAACCAATAAGACGAGATTGGAGATGTTGGTTAGAGCCTGCTTGCCCTATAAAAAAACACTCACAAAATGTGAGTTTGCTATTCACAAGAAGCATGATGTGAAGAATGCCTTGAACAAAAGAGATCTCAGAAGACCTAAGATTAATTGTTGACTTGCATAAAGCCGGAAAGAGTTACAAAAGTATCTCTAAAGCCTTGATGTTCATCAGTCCACGGTAAGACAAATAGTCTACAACTGGAGAAAGTTCAGCACTATTTCTACTCTCCCTAGGAGTGGCCGTCCTGCAAAGATGACTGCAAGAGCACAGCGCAGAATTCTCAACGGGGTTAAGAAGAATCCTAGTGTCAGCTAAAGATTTACAGAAATCTCTGGAACATGCTAACATCTCTGTTGACGGGTCTACGATACGTAAAACACTAAACAAGAATGGTGTTTATGGGAGGACACCATGGAAGAAGCCACTGCTGTCCAAAAAAACATTGCTGCATGTCAGAAGTTTGCAAAAGTGCACCTGGATGTTCCACAGCGCTACTGGCAAAATATTCTGTGGACAGATTAAACTGAAGTTGAGTTGTTTGGAAGGAACACACAACACTATGTTTGGAGGGAAAAAGGGACAGCACACCAACATCAAAACCTCATCCCAACTGTAAAGTATGGTGGAGGGAGCATTATGGTTTGGGGCTGCCTGGTTGCCTCAGGGCCTGGACAGCTTGCTATCAGCAACGGAAAAATGAATTCCCAAGTTATCAAGACATTTTGCAGGAGAATAAAAAGGCTATCTGTCCGCCAATTGAAGCTCAACAGAAGTTGGGTGATGCAATAGGAAAACGACCCAAAACACAGAATGTCGTCAACAGAAGAAACTACGCCTTCTGGAGTGGCCCAGGCAGTCCTGACCTCAACCCGATTGAGATGCTGTGGCATGACCTCGAGAGCGGTTCACACCAGACATCCTAAGAATATTGTTGAACTGAAACAGTTTTGTAAAGTGGAATGGTCCCGAAATTCCTCCTGACCGTTGTGCAGGTCAGATCCGCAACTACAGAAAACGTTTGGTTGAGGTTATTGCTGCCAAAGAAGGGTCACCCAGTTATTAAATCCAAGGGTTCATGTACTTTTCCCACCCTGCACTGTGAATGTTATCACTGTGCGTTCGATAAAGACATGAAAAGGTATAATTGTTTGTGTGTTATTAGTTTAAGCAGACTGTGTTTGTTTTATTGTTGGTTCACATCATTTTTCTTGCCACTGTATATTTTGTCTGCAATGTTTATTGAAAACATAAATACATGTTGTCACGGCTCCTCCTCTGCCTGGAGGAGGAACCGCCCCTGCAAGGCAGAGGAGGAGCCGTGACAATGTGCACAATGAATGAGCACTTGTTGCCTCTACAATACATTGCTACAGTTGCTACAGCGAATTTTTTCAATATTAGCATTGACATGATATCTGTCAAAACACCTCACAACAAGACATGGCATCAAGAACAAGATGAAATCAGCTGAAACGAGCCACTTACAATTCCCCACATGGCAGTTTCTTGTCATTGTTTCTAGCTAAATGGCCATCCAGAATCACAACAACACCCAATCATTCTGCAATATATACAGTGCATTCGGAAAGTATTCAGACCCCTTGACTTTTTCCATATTTTGTTACGTTTCAGCTTTATTCTAAAATGTATTCAATCGTTTTCTACCCTCATCAATCTACACACAATACCCCATAATGGTGAAGCAAGAACAGATTTTTAGACATTTCTGCAAATGTATAAACATTTTTAAAATTAAATATCACATTTACATATCACACGTATTCAGACCCTTTACTCAGTACTTTGTTGAAGCACCTTTGGCATCGATTACAGACTCTTCTTGGGTATGACTCTACAATGTTGACGCTACAATGTTCTCCCATTCTTCTTTGCAGATCCTCTCAAGCTCTGTCAGGTTGGATTGGGAGCGTGGCTGCACAGCTATTTTCAGATCTCTCCAGAGATGTTCGATCGGGTTCAAGGACTGGCTCTGTCTGGGCCACTCATTGACATTCAGAAACTTGGCCCGAAGCCACTCCTGCGTTGTCTTGGCTGTGTGCTTAGGGGCGTAGTTCTGTTAAACTGTGGGCGAAGGTTCACCTTCCGAGGTCCTGAGCGCTCTGGAGCAGGTTTTCATCAAGGATATCTCTGTACTTCGTTCATCTTTCCCTTGATCCGGACTAGTCTCCCAGTCCCTGCCAATGAAAAACATTCTCACAGCATGATGCTGCCACCACCGTGCTTCATCGTAGGGATGGTGCCAGGTTTCAACCAGACATGGCGCTTGGCATTCAGGCTAAATAGTTCAATCTTGGTTTCATCAGACCAGAGAATCTTGTTTCTCATGGTCTGAGAGTCCTTTCAGGTACCTTTTGGCAAACTACAAGCGGGCTGTCATGTGCCTTTTACTGAGGAGCGGCTTCTGTCTGGCCACTCTAACATAAAGGCCTGATTTGGTGGAGTTTTGCAGAGATGGTTGTCCTTCTGGAAGGTTCTCCGATCTCTACAGAGGAACTCTGTAGCTCTGTCAGAATGACCATTGGGTTCTGGTCACCTCCCTGACCAAGGCCCTTCTCCCCCTGATTGCTCAGTTTGGCCGGGCAGACAGCTCTAGGAAGAGTCTTGGTGGTTCCAAACTTCTTCCATTTAAGAATGATGGAAGCCACTTTGTCCTTGGGGACCTTCAATGCTGCAGAAATGTGTTGGTACCCTTCCTCAGATCTGTTCCTCGACACAATCCTGTCTCTGAGTTCTACGGACAATTCCTTCGACTTCATGGCTTGGTTTTTGCTGTGACATGCACTGTCCACTGTGGGACCTTATATAGACAGGTGTGTGCTTTTCCAAATCATGTCCAATCAATTGAATTTACCACAGGTGGGCTCCAATCAAGTTGTAGAAAGATCTCAAAGATGATCAATGGAAACAGGATGCACCTGAACTAAATTTTGAGTCTCATAGTGAAGGGTCTGAATACTTCTATAAATAACACATTCCTGTTTATAAATGTAAAATGTTTTATAAAAACCTGTTTTGGATTTGTCATCATCATGGTATTGTGTGTAGATTGATGAAAAACATTCATTTAATTACTTTTAGAATGAGGCTGTAACATAACAAAATGTGGAAAAAGTCAAAGGGTCTGAATACTTTCTGAATGCACCGTGTATTGCCTAGTTCAGTGCGCTGTGTGCACTGTTAGTTGGTGTCGGCCCATACACTCAAATTAATGAAGAAATCCAGTGTTCGTTTTCACTAAATATACAATATTATTAATGCTCTCCTTACCAGCCAAGTGTTGTATTTTAGTGGCTTAAATATGTAAAGCAGTCATCTGAGGAGAAAGAATAACAACATATATTCCTAATATTACCATAGCAGGGTATTGCAGCTCCCTCCCTCACTGTGATCAGATGTGGAGCATCTATGAAGAGCCATGACGTTTTAATCATCAGCCAGACTATCACTCACTAACATCATGTTCCACTCTCCATGCCTTCATCTGGCTTATCAGAGATCAGTACGGCCGTTTCCCGCTAGATCATCCAACGCCTTTAAAGTGGGAGTTTCACTCTGTCCTTTAGTGCGGTTATCACAACTGAATACTCTAGCCTGCAGTGGTGTGTATGTGCAAGAGGCTAAACGCATCTCTTATCTCTAGCTTTAGGATGTGAGGGAAAATGAATGTGGAAATATAGAGCATTCTGGGTGAGTTAAATCCCACACAGCACTCATGTCTACTGTCTAGCTCTATAGTTTAGGTCATATTGTGGTTGTGCGTGCGTGTGTGTGTGTGTGTGTGTGTGTGTGTGTGTGTGTGTGTGTGTGTGTGTGTGTGTGTGTGTGTGTGTGTGTGTGTGTGTGTGTGTGTGTGTGTGTGTGTGTGTGTGTGTGTGTGTGTATACGTAACCAGCGCTGTAAAGTACTTAAGTAAAAATACTTGAAAGTACTACTTAAGTAGTTTTTTGGGGTTTCCGTACTTTGCTATTTATATTTTTGACAACTTTTTTTTACTCCACTACATTCCTAAAGAAAATAAATGTACTTTTTACTTTTTACTCCATTTTCCCGTACACCCAAAAGTACTTGTTACATTCTGAATGCTTAGCAGGACAGGGATATTGGCCAATTCATGCATTTATCAAGAGAACATCCCTGGTCATCCCTACTGCCTCTAATCTGACGGACTCACTAAACACAAATACTTCGCTTGTAAATGAGTGTTGGAGTGTTCCTCTGGATATCCGTAAATAAATCAAAACCAGGAAAATTGTGCCGTCTGGTTCTGTCAGCGCCGTGTGTAGAGGTGGCAGGGAAGTCAGGCGCAGGAGAGTCAAAATGGAGTCTTTTAATAAATGTCCACGGAACAGAAGCTCCATAACACTAAAAGTACAGACATGAACAAACATGGGTAGGAGGACCCGTCGCGCACCAACACAACAAATAAACAACACTGACAATAAAACAATCTCTGACAAAGACATGAGGGGAAACAGAGGGTTAAATACACCACAGGTAATGAATGGGATTGAAAACAGGTGTGTGGGAAGACAAGACAAAACCAATGGAAAATGAAAAATGGATCAATGATGGCTAGAAGACCGGTGACGTCGAACGCCGAGCACCGCCCGAACAAGGAGAGGCAACGACTTCGGCAGAAGTCCTGACAGGTTCGCTTAATATAAGGAATTTGAAATTATTTATATTTTTACTTTTGATTATGTATATTTTAGCAATTACATTTACTTTCGACAATTAAGTATATTTTTTTACCAAAAGGATTTTACTCAAAGTAATATTTTACTGGGTGACTTTTACTTTTACTTGAGTCATTTTCTATTAAGGTATCTTTTAATTTTAACTCAAGTATGACAATTGGGTACTTTTCCCACCACTGTATGTAACCTTTCATTCTGAAGACAATTTCTTGACTAGCATCTTCACTACTACTTCAGGAGCTTCTCTGGGTGGAAGTTGCACTTAGACACTGGTCTAGAATCAGCTTACCCTAATCAGATCCTAACCTCAACCATTAGGCATAAAACACAAGACCGACCTGAGATTAGTATCTAAGGGCAACTTCACTCCACTTTAATGGTCGGAGAAGAGGTGGGTTATGGGTAGAGGTTCAGAGGAGTCTCTCTGGTTCTCTGGTTCAATGTTCATTCCCTGGGGGGGTGTACCTTCAGCACCCACTCACAGGCTCCCTTAGCGATCAAGCATACTAATAATTACCCAGCATTCAGCCTGGGGTGCCACCACACCTTTTCACATATGCAGGGTAGAACTTCTGACCAGGTGCCGTCCAGCACTCAGACAGTCGTAAACTATTCAGCTCTGTCCTCTGAGTGACGACACAAGACAGGCCCTTTAACTAGCTCCTCTGTGCTTTGCTCTCCATCCCACATTCTCTCTCTCTCTCTCTCTCTCTCTCTCTCTCTCTCTCTCTCTCTCTGTCTTGGTTCAGGGTATTGCAGGCTCTGCTCTGCTGCTATTAGGAGATGACTCAACAAGGTGCACGGGTCACTGACCACAGAAATACATAATGACCTGTCTGAGACACTCTGAGAGTGTGTGTATGAGAGAGAGAATGTATACATCTCAGTGCCGCTACTGTACAGTAGCGCCTCACTGTCAGGTGTAAGGTCACACATACACACAGGCGGAGAGTTTAGCCCCATCACAGTATCTCTGCTGTGGGCTGTGACAGCCTCTCTGTGCCGGTCTGTGTGGTGCTCAGCCGTGCAGAGAGAGAGAGATGGGGGGGCACAGAGGTCCCTCCAGTTCCAGACCTCTACAGCTGTATTGGGGGTAATGAGCTGCCAGCTCCCTGGGATGAAGTCATTACAGTTGATTAGGAACAGCACAGGTAGAGAACATCTTCATTCACACTGGAGAGACACTACAGTGATACAGAGCACTGGAATAGAACTACAGGCTCAAAGCAGGCTTACTTTAGCTGTACCTCTAGCCTTCCTCTAGCTCCAAGACACCTCAGGGAGGCCATTAGGACCTGTTGCCCACTAAGAGTGTATGTGTCTGGGCTGGGGCTAGGCCGAGGCTGGCCTAAATTACCCCTGACCTGGAGGTCAGGCCTGGACAGACTGCTAAGACCCAGGGAGCCACTCTCATAAAGACCCAGGGAGCAACTCTCATAAAGACCCAGATCAGAGAAAAGACCAGGCTACACAGCCCTGACCTCTTATATTTACTCCTCTCTTCATCCCTCCACCCCCACACTACCAATATCTCTCCCCTGACCTCTTATATTTACTCCTCTCTTCATCCCTCCACCCCCACACTACCAATATCTCTCCCTGACCTCTTATATTTACTCCTCTCTTCATCCCTCCACCCCCACACTACCAATATCTCTCCACTGACCTCTTATATTTACTCCTCTCTTCATCCCTCCACCCCCACACTACCAATATCTCTCCACTGACCTCTTATATTTACTCCTCTCTTCATCCCTCCACCCCCCACACTACCAATATCTCTCCACTGACCTCTTATATTTACTACTCTCTTCATCCCTCCACCCCACACTACCAATATCTCTCCCCTGACCACTTATATTTACTCCTCTCTTCATCCCTCCACCCCCACACTACCAATATCTCTCCCCTGACCTCTTATATTTACTCCTCTCTTCATCCCTCCACCCCCACACTACCAATATCTCTCCCCTGACCTCTTATATTTACTCCTCTCTTCATCCCTCCACCCCCACACTGCCAATATCTCTCCCCTGACCACTTATATTTACTCCTCTCTTCATCCCTCCACCCCCACACTGCCAATATCTCTCCCCTGACCTCTTATATTTACTCCTCTCTTCATCCCTCCACCCCCACACTACCAATATCTCTCCCTGACCACTTATATTTACTCCTCTCTTCATCCCTCCACCCCCACACTACCAATATCTCTCCCCTGACCTCTTATATTTACTCCTCTCTTCATCCCTCCACCCCCACACTGCCAATATCTCTCCCCTGACCACTTATATTTACTCCTCTCTTCATCCCTCCACCCCACACTGCCAATATCTCTCCACTGACCTCTTATATTTACTCCTCTCTTCATCCCTCCACCCCACACTACCAATATCTCTCCCTGACCTCTTATATTTACTCCTCTCTTCATCCCTCCACCCCCACACTGCCAATATCTCTCCCCTGACCTCTTATATTTACTCCTCTCTTCATCCCTCCACCCCACACTACCAATATCCCCTGACCTCTTATATTTACTCCTCTCTTCATCCCTCCACCCCACACTACCAATATCTCCCCTGACCACTTATATTTTACTCCTCTCTTCATCCCTCCACCCCACACTACCAATATCTCTCCACTGACCTCTTATATTTACTCCTCTCTTCATCCCTCCACCCCCACACTGCCAATATCTCTCCCTGACCTCTTATATTTACTCCTCTCTTCATCCCTCCACCCCACACTACCAATATCTCCCACTGACCTCTTATATTTACTCCTCTCTTCATCCCTCCACCCCACACTACCAATATCCCCTGACCTGATATTTATATTTTCATCCCTCCACTCTCTTCATCCCTCCACATCCCTCCACCCCACACTACCAATATCTCTCCCCTGACCTCTTATATTTACTCCTCTCTTCATCCCTCCACCCCCACACTGCCAATATCTCTCCCCTGACCACTTATATTTACTCCTCTCTTCATCCCTCCACCCCACACTACCAATATCTCTCCACTGACCTCTTATATTTACTCCTCTCTTCATCCCTCCACCCCCACACTGCCAATATCTCTCCACTGACCTCTTATATTTACTCCTCTCTTCATCCCTCCACCCCACACTGCCAATATCTCTCCCCTGACCTCTTATATTTACTCCTCTCTTCATCCCTCCACCCCCACACTACCAATATCTCTCCCCTGACCACTTATATTTATTCCTCTCTTCATCCCTCCACCCCCACACTACCAATATCTCTCCCTGACCTCTTATATTTACTCCTCTCTTCATCCCTCCACCCCCACACTGCCAATATCTCTCCCCTGACCACTTATATTTACTCCTCTCTTCATCCCTCCACCCCACACTGCCAATATCTCTCCATTGACCTCTTATATTTACTCCTCTCTTCATCCCTCCACCCCACACTACCAATATCTCTCCCTGACCTCTTATATTTACTCCTCTCTTCATCCCTCCACCCCACACTGCCAATATCTCTCCCCTGACCTCTTATATTTACTCCTCTCTTCATCCCTCCACCCCCCCCACACTGCCAATATCTCTCCCTGACCTCTTATATTTACTCCTCTCTTCATCCCTCCACCCCACACTACCAATATCCCCTGACCTCTTATATTTACTCCTCTCTTCATCCCTCCACCCCACACTACCAATATCTCTCCCCTGACCACTTATATTTACTCCTCTCTTCATCCCTCCACCCCACACTACCAATATCCCCACTGACCTCTTATATTTACTCCTCTCTTCATCCCTCCACCCCACACTACCAATATCTCTCCCCTGACCTCTTATATTTACTCCTCTTTCATCCCTCCACCCCACACTGCCAATATCTCTCCCCTGATCTCTTATATTTACTCCTCTCTTCATCCCTCCACCCCACACTACCAATATCTTCCACTGACCTCTTATATTTACTCCTCTCTTCATCCCTCCACCCCACACTACCAATATCTCTCCCTGACCTCTTATATTTACTCCTCTCTTCATCCCTCCACCCCCACACTGCCAATATCTCTCCCCCTGACCACTTATATTTACTCTCTCTTCATCCCTCCACCCCACACTACCAATATCTCTCCACTGACCTCTTATATTTACTCCTCTCTTCATCCCTCCACCCCCCACACTACCAATATCTCTCCACTGACCTCTTATATTTACTCCTCTCTTCATCCCTCCACCCCACACTGCCAATATCTCTCCCTGACCTCTTATATTTACTCCTCTCTTCATCCCTCCACCCCCACACTGCCAATATCTCTCCCCTGACCTCTTATATTTACTCCTCTCTTCATCCCTCCACCCCCACACTACCAATATCTCTCCCCCCTGATTTACTCCTTCATCCCTCTACCCCACACTTTATCTCTCCACTGACCTCTTATATTTACTTCATCCCTCCACCCCCACACTGCCAATATCTCTCCCCTGACCTCTTATATTTACTCCTCTCTTCATCCCTCCACCCCACACTACCAATATCTCTCCCTGACCTCTTACATTTACTCCTCTCTTCATCCCACCCCCACACTGCCAATATCTCTCCCCTGACCTCTTATATTTACTCCTCTCTTCATCCCTCCAGCCCCACACTACCAATATCTTCCCCTGACCACTTATATTTACTCCTCTCTTCATCCCTCCACCCCACACTACCAATATCTCTCCCTGACCTCTTATATTTACTCCTCTCTTCATCCCTCCACCCCACACTACCAATATCTCTCCCTGACCACTTATATTTACTCCTCTCTTCATCCCTCCACCCCACACTGCCAATATCTCTCCACTGACCTCTTATATTTACTCCTCTCTTCATCCCTCCACCCCACACTACCAATATCTCTCCCCTGACCTCTTATATTTACTCCTCTCTTCATCCCTCCACCCCCACACTGCCAATATCTCTCCCCTGACCTCTTATATTTACTCCTCTCTTCATCCCTCCACCCCACACTACCAATATCCCTGACCTCTTATATTTACTCCTCTCTTCATCCCTCCACCCCACACTACCAATATCTCTCCCTGACCACTTATATTTACTCCTCTCTTCATCCCTCCACCCCACACTGCCAATATCTCTCCACTGACCTCTTATATTTACTCCTCTCATCCCTCCACCCCCACACTACCAATATCTCTCCCTGACCTCTTATATTTACTCCTCTCTTCATCCCTCCACCCCACACTGCCAATATCTCTCCCCTGACCTCTTATATTTACTCCTCTCTTCATCCCTCCACCCCACACTACCAATATCCCCTGACCTCTTATATTTACTCCTCTCTTCATCCCTCCACCCCACACTACCAATATCCCCTGACCTCTTATATTTACTCCTCTCTTCATCCCTCCACCCCACACTACCAATATCTCTCCCCTGACCTCTTATATTTACTCCTCTTCATCCCTCCACCCCACACTGCCAATATCTCTCCCCTGACCTCTTATATTTACTCCTCTCTTCATCCCTCCACCCCACACTACCAATATCTCTCCCTGACCTCTTATATTTACTCCTCTCTTCATCCCTCCACCCCCACACTACCAATATCTCTCCCCTGACCACTTATATTTATTCCTCTCTTCATCCCTCCACCCCACACTACCAATATCTCTCCTGACCTCTTATATTTACTCCTCTTTCATCCCTCCACCCCCACACTGCCAATATCTCTCCCCTGACCACTTATATTTACTCCTCTCTTCATCCCTCCACCCCACACTGCCAATATCTCTCCACTGACCTCTTATATTTACTCCTCTCTTCATCCCTCCACCCCACACTGCCAATATCTCTCCACTGACCTCTTATATTTACTCCTCTCTTCATCCCTCCACCCCCACACTACCAATATCTCTCCCTGACCTCTTATATTTACTCCTCTCTTCATCCCTCCACCCCCACACTGCCAATATCTCTCCCCTGACCTCTTATATTTACTCCTCTTCATCCCTCCACCCCCACACTGCCAATATCCCTGACCATATTTACCCCTTTCATCCCTCCACCCCACACTACCAATATCCCCTGACCTCTTATATTTACTCCTCTCTTCATCCCTCCACCCCACACTACCAATATCCCCTGACCTCTTATATTTACTCCTCTCTTCATCCCTCCACCCCACACTACCAATATCTCTCCCTGACCTCTTATATTTACTCCTCTCTTCATCCCTCCACCCCCACACTGCCAATATCTCTCCTGACCTCTTATATTTACTCCTCTCTTCATCCCTCCACCCCACACTACCAATATCTCTCCACTGACCTCTTATATTTACTCCTCTCTTCATCCCTCCACCCCCACACTACCAATATCTCTCCCTGACCTCTTATATTTACTCCTCTCTTCATCCCTCCACCCCCACACTGCCAATATCTCTCCCCTGACCTCTTATATTTACTCCTCTCTTCATCCCTCCACCCCCACACTGCCAATATCTCTCCCCTGACCACTTATATTTATTCCTCTCTTCATCCCTCCACCCCCACACTACCAATATCTCTCCCCTGACCTCTTATATTTACTCCTCTCTTCATCCCTCCACCCCCACACTGCCAATATCTCTCCCCTGACCACTTATATTTACTCCTCTCTTCATCCCTCCACCCCACACTGCCAATATCTCTCCACTGACCTCTTATATTTACTCCTCTCTTCATCCCTCCACCCCCACACTACCAATATCTCTCCCTGACCTCTTATATTTACTCCTCTCTTCATCCCTCCACCCCACACTGCCAATATCTCTCCCTGACCTCTTATATTTACCCTCTTTCATCCCTCCACCCCCCACACTGCCAATATCTCTCCTGACCTCTCCTCTCATCCCTCCACCCCACACTACCAATATCCCCTGACCTCTTATATTTACTCCTCTCTTCATCCCTCCACCCCACACTACCAATATCCCCTGACCTCTTATATTTACTCCTCTCTTCATCCCTCCACCCCCACACTGCCAATATCTCTCCCTGACCTCTTATATTTACTCCTCTCTTCATCCCTCCACCCCCACACTGCCAATATCTCTCCTGACCACTTATATTTACTCCTCTCTTCATCCCTCCACCCCACACTACCAATATCTCTCCACTGACCTCTTATATTTACTCTCTCTTCATCCCTCCACCCCACACTACCAATATCTTCCACTGACCTCTTATATTTACTCCTCTTTCATCCCTCCACCCCCACACTACCAATATCTCACCTCTTATATTTACTCCTCTTCATCCCTCCACCCCCACACTGCCAATATCTCTCCCTGACCACTTATATTTACTCCTCTCTTCATCCCTCCACCCCACACTGCCAATATCTCTCCACTGACCTCTTATATTTACTCCTCTCTTCATCCCTCCACCCCCACACTACCAATATCTCTCCCTGACCTCTTATATTTACTCCTCTCTTCATCCCTCCACCCCCACACTGCCAATATCTCTCCTGACCTCTTATATTTACTCCTCTCTTCATCCCTCCACCCCACACTACCAATCCCCTGACCTCTTATATTTATCTCTTCATCCCTCCACCCCACACTACCAATATCCCACTGACCTCTTATATTTACTCCTCTCTTCATCCCTCCACCCCCACACTACCAATATCTCTCCCCTGACCTCTTATATTTACTCCTCTCTTCATCCCTCCACCCCCACACTGCCAATATCTCTCCCCCTGACCTCTTATATTTACTCCTCTCTTCATCCCTCCACCCCACACTACCAATATCTCTCCACTGACCTCTTATATTTACTCCTCTCTTCATCCCTCCACCCCCACACTACCAATATCTCCCACTGACCTCTTATATTTACTCCTCTCTTCATCCCTCCACCCCCCACACTGCCAATATCTCTCCCCTGACCTCTTATATTTACTCCTCTCTTCATCCCTCCACCCCCACACTGCCAATATCTCTCCCCTGACCACTTATATTTACTCCTCTCTTCATCCCTCCACCCCACACTACCAATATCTCTCCACTGACCTCTTATATTTACTCCTCTCTTCATCCCTCCACCCCCCTACACTACCAATATCTCCCACTGACCTCTTATATTTACTCCTCTCTTCATCCCTCCACCCCCACACTACCAATATCTCTCCACTGACCTCTTATATTTACTCCTCTCTTCATCCCTCCACCCCACACTACCAATATCTGACCTCTTATATTTACTCCTCTCTTCATCCCTCCACCCCACACTGCCAATATCCCCCTGACCACTTATATTTACTCCTCTCTTCATCCCTCCACCCCACACTACCAATATCTCTCCCTGACCTCTTATATTTACTCCTCTTCATCCCTCCACCCCACACTGCCAATATCTCTCCTGACCACTTATATTTATCTCTCTTCATCCCTCCACCCCACACTACCAATATCTCTCCACTGACCTTTATATTTACTCCTCTCTTCATCCCTCCACCCCACACTACCAATATCTCTCCACTGACCTCTTATATTTACTCCTCTCTTCATCCCTCCACCCCCTACCAATATCCCCTGACCTCTTATATTTACTCATCCCTCCACACACTACTAATATCCCCTGACCTCTTATATTTACTCCTCTCTTCATCCCTCCACCCCACACTGCCAATATCTCTCCCTGACCACTTATATTTACTTCTCTCTTCATCCCTCCACCCCACACTACCAATATCTCTCCACTGACCTCTTATATTTACTCCTCTCTTCATCCCTCCACCCCACACTACCAATATCTCTCCACTGACCTCTTATATTTACTCCTCTCTTCATCCCTCCACCCCCACACTGCCAATATCTCTCCCTGACCTCTTATATTTACTCCTCTCTTCATCCCTCCACCCCCACACTACCAATATCTCTCCACTGACCTCTTATATTTACTCCTCTTTCATCCCTCCACCCCACACTACCAATATCTCTCCACTGACCTCTTATATTTACTCCTCTCTTCATCCCTCCACCCCACACTACCAATATCTCTCCACTGACCTCTTATATTTACTCCTCTCTTCATCCCTCCACCCCCACACTACCAATATCTCTCCCTGACCTCTTATATTTACTCCTCTCTTCATCCCTCCACCCCCACACTACCAATATCTCTCCACTGACCTCTTATATTTACTCCTCTTTCATCCCTCCACCCCCACACTACCAATATCTCTCCTGACCTCTTATATTTACTCCTCTCTTCATCCCTCCACCCCCACACTGCCAATATCTCCCTGACCTCTTATATTTACTCCTCTCTTCATCCCTCCACCCCCACACTGCCAATATCTTCCACTGACCTCTTATATTTACTCCTCTCTTCATCCCTCCACCCCACACTACCAATATCTCTCCCCTGACCTCTTATATTTACTCCTCTCTTCATCCCTCCACCCCACACTACCAATATCCCCTGACCTCTTATATTTACTCCTCTCTTCATCCCTCCACCCCACACTACCAATATCCCCTGACCTCTTATATTTACTCCTCTCTTCATCCCTCCACCCCCACACTACCAATATCCCCTGACCTCTTATATTTACTCCTCTCTTCATCCCTCCACCCCCACACTGCCAATATCTCTCCCCTGACCACTTATATTTACTTCTCTCTTCATCCCTCCACCCCACACTACCAATATCTCTCCACTGACCTCTTATATTTACTCCTCTCTTCATCCCTCCACCCCCACACTACCAATATCTCTCCACTGACCTCTTATATTTACTCCTCTCTTCATCCCTCCACCCCCACACTGCCAATATCTCTCCCCTGACCTCTTATATTTACTCCTCTCTTCATCCCTCCACCCCCACACTGCCAATATCTTCCCTGACCACTTATATTTACTCCTCTCTTCATCCCTCCACCCCACACTACCAATATCTCTCCACTGACCTTTATATTTACTCCTCTCTTCATCCCTCCACCCCACACTACCAATATCTCTCCACTGACCTCTTATATTTACTCCTCTCTTCATCCCTCCACCCCCACACTACCAATATCTCTCCACTGACCTCTTATATTTACTCCTCTCTTCATCCCTCCACCTCACACTACCAATATCTATCCCCTGACCTCTTATATTTACTCCTCTTTCATCCCTCCACCCCACACTGCCAATATCTCTCCCCTGACCACTTATATTTACTCCTCTCTTCATCCCTCCACCCCACACTACCAATATCTCTCCACTGACCTCTTATATTTACTCCTTCTTCATCCCTCCACCCCCACTACCAATATCCCCCCTGACCTCTTATATTTACTCCTCTCTTCATCCCTCCACCCCACACTACCAATATCCCCTGACCTCTTATATTTACTCCTCTCTTCATCCCTCCACCCCACACTACCAATATCTCCCTGACCTCTTATATTTACTCCTCTCTTCATCCCTCCACCCCACACTACCAATATCTCTCCCTGACCTCTTATATTTACTCCTCTCTTCATCCCTCCACCCCACACTGCCAATATCTCTCCCCTGACCACTTATATTTACTCCTCTCTTCATCCCTCCACCCCACACTACCAATATCTCTCCACTGACCTCTTATATTTACTCCTCTCTTCATCCCTCCACCCCACACTACCAATATCTCTCCACTGACCTCTTATATTTACTCCTCTTCATCCCTCCACCCCCACACTACCAATATCTCTCCCCTGACCTCTTATATTTACTCCTCTCTTCATCCCTCCACCCCCACACTGCCAATATCTCTCCCCCTGACCACTTATATTTACTCCTCTCTTCATCCCTCCACCCCACACTACCAATATCTACCTCTTATATTTACTCCTCTCTTCATCCCTCCACCCCACACTACCAATATCTCTCCACTGACCTCTTATATTTACTCCTCTCTTCATCCCTCCACCCCCACACTACCAATATCTCTCCACTGACCTCTTATATTTACTCCTCTCTTCATCCCTCCACCCCACACTACCAATATCTATCCCCTGACCTCTTATATTTACTCCTCTCTTCATCCCTCCACCCCACACTGCCAATATCTCTCCCCTGACCACTTATATTTACTCCTCTCTTCATCCCTCCACCCCACACTACCAATATCTCTCCACTGACCTCTTATATTTACTCCTCTCTTCATCCCTCCACCCCCACACTACCAATATCTCCCCTGACCTCTTATATTTACTCCTCTCTTCATCCCTCCACCCCACACTACCAATATCCCCTGACCTCTTATATTTACTCCTCTCTTCATCCCTCCACCCCACACTACCAATATCCCTCCTTATATTTACTCCTCTCTTCATCCCTCCACCCCACACTACCAATATCCCCACTGACCTCTTATCTCCACCCTCCACCCCCACACTGACTCTCCCCTGACCACTTATATTTACTCCTCTTTCATCCCTCCACCCCACACTACCAATATCTCTCCACTGACCTCTTATATTTACTCCTCTCTTCATCCCTCCACCCCCACACTATCCAATATCTCCTCCATCCCTCCACCCCTCTTATATTTACTCCTCTCTTCATCCCTCCACCCCCACACTGCCAATATCTCTCCCTGACCACTTATATTTACTCCTCTTTCATCCCTCCACCCCACACTACCAATATCTCTCCACTGACCTCTTATATTTACTCCTCTCTTCATCCCTCCACCCCACACTACCAATATCTCTCCACTGACCTCTTATATTTACTCCTCTCTTCATCCCTCCACCCCCACACTACCAATATCTCTCCACTGACCTCTTATATTTACTCCTCTCTTCATCCCTCCACCCCACACTACCAATATCTATCCCTGACCTCTTATATTTACTCCTCTCTTCATCCCTCCACCCCCACACTGCCAATATCTCTCCCCTGACCACTTATATTTACTCCTCTCTTCATCCCTCCACCCCACACTACCAATATCTCTCCACTGACCTCTTATATTTACTCCTCTCTTCATCCCTCCACCCCACACTACCAATATCTCTCCTGACCTCTTATATTTACTCCTCTCTTCATCCCTCCACCCCACACTACCAATATCTCCCCTGACCTCTTATATTTACTCCTCTCTTCATCCCTCCACCCCACACTACCACCAATATCTCCCATCCCTGACCACTTATCCCCTGATTTACTTTACCTCTCTTCATCCCTCCACCCCACACTGCCAATATCTCTCCCTGACCACTTATATTTACTTCCCTCTCTTCATCCCTCCACCCCACACTACCAATATCTCTCCACTGACCTCTTATATTTACTCCTCTTTCATCCCTCCACCCCACACTACCAATATCTCCCTGACCTCTTATATTTACTCCTCTCTTCATCCCTCCACCCCACACACTATCCCCTGACCTCTTAATTTACTCTTCTTCATCCCTCCACCCCACACTGCCAATATCTCCCTGACCACTTATATTTACTTCTCTCTTCATCCCTCCACCCCACACTACCAATATCTCTCCACTGACCTCTTATATTTACTCCTCTCTTCATCCCTCCACCCCCACACTACCAATATCTCTCCCTGACCACTTATATTTACTCCTCTCTTCATCCCTCCACCCCCACACTACCAATATCTCTCCCCTGACCACTTATATTTACTCCTCTCTTCATCCCTCCACCCCACACTACCAATATCTCTCCTGACCACTTATATTTACTCCTCTCTTCATCCCTCCACCCCACACTACCAATATCTCTCCCTGACCTTTATATTTACTCCTCTCTTCATCCCTCCACCCCACACTACCAATATCTTCCACTGACCACTTATATTTACTCCTCTCTTCATCCCTCCACCCCACACTACCAATATCTCTCCACTGACCTCTTATATTTACTCCTCTTCATCCCTCCACCCCACACTACCAATATCTCTCCACTGACCTCTTATATTTACTCCTCTCTTCATCCCTCCCACCCCCACACTACCAATATCTCTCCACTGACCTCTTATATTTACTCCTCTCTTCATCCCTCCACCCCACACTACCAATATCTATCCCCTGACCTCTTATATTTACTCCTCTCTTCATCCCTCCACCCCCATACTGCCAATATCTCTCCCCTGACCACTTATATTTACTCCTCTCTTCATCCCTCCACCCCACACTACCAATATCTCTCCACTGACCTCTTATATTTACTCCTCTCTTCATCCCTCCACCCCACACTACCAATATCTCTCCACTGACCTCTTATATTTACTCCTCTTTCATCCCTCCACCCCCACACTACCAATATCTCCACTGACCTCTTATATTTACTCCTCTCTTCATCCCTCCACCCCACACTACCAATATCTACCCTGACCTCTTATATTTACTCCTCTCTTCATCCCTCCACCCCACACTGCCAATATCTCTCCCCTGACCTCTTATATTTACTCCTCTCTTCATCCCTCCACCCCACACTACCAATATCTCCCACTGACCTCTTATATTTACTCCTCTCTTCATCCCTCCACCCCACACTACCAATATCCCTGACCTCTTATATTTACTCCTCTCTTCATCCCTCCACCCCACACTACCAATATCCCCCTGACCTCTTATATTTACTCCTCTCTTCATCCCTCCACCCCACACTACCAATATCTCTCCCTGACCTCTTATATTTACTCCTCTCTTCATCCCTCCACCCCACACTACCAATATCTCTCCACTGACCTCTTATATTTACTCCTCTTTCATCCCTCCACCCCACACTGCCAATATCTCTCCACTGACCTCTTATATTTACTCCTCTTTCATCCCTCCACCCCACACTACCAATATCTCTCCCTGACCACTTATATTTACTCCTCTCTTCATCCCTCCACCCCACACTACCAATATCTCTCCACTGACCTCTTATATTTACTCCTCTCTTCATCCCTCCACCCCACACTACCAATATCTCTCCACTGACCTCTTATATTTACTTCTTCATCCCTCCACCCCACACTACCAATATCTCCCACTGACCTCTTATATTTATCCTCTTTCATCCCTCCACCCCACACTACCAATATCTATCCCCTGACCTCTTATATTTACTCCTCTTCATCCCTCCACCCCCACACTGCCAATATCTCTCCTGACCACTTATATTTACCTCTTCATCCCTCCACCCCACACTACCAATATCTCTCCACTGACCTCTTATATTTACCCCTCCACCCCACACTACCAATATCTCTCCACTGACCTCTTATATTTACTTCTTTCATCCCTCCACCCCACACTACACTATCCCCTGACCTCTTATATTTACTCCTCTCTTCATCCCTCCACCCCACACTACCAATATCTCCCCTGACCTCTTATATTTACTCCTCTCTTCATCCCTCCACCCCCACACTACCAATATCTCTCCTGACCTCTTATATTTACTCCTCTCTTCATCCCTCCACCCCACACTGCCAATATCTCTCCACTGACCTCTTATATTTACTCCTCTTTTCATCCCTCCACCCCCACACTACCAATATCTCTCCCCTGACCTCTTATATTTACTCCTCTTCATCCCTCCACCCCCACACTGCCAATATCTCTCCCCTGACCTCTTATATTTACTCCTCTCTTCATCCCTCCACCCCACACTACCAATATCTCTCCCCTGACCTCTTATATTTACTCCTCTTTCATCCCTCCACCCCCCACACTACCAATATCTTCCCTGACCTCTTATATTTACCCTCTCTTCATCCCTCCACCCCACACTGCCAATATCTCTCCCCTGACCACTTATATTTACTCCTCTCTTCATCCCTCCACCCCACACTACCAATATCTCCACTGACCTCTTATATTTACTCCTCTCTTCATCCCTCCACCCCACACTACCAATATCTCTCCACTGACCTCTTATATTTACTCCTCTCTTCATCCCTCCACCCCACACTACCAATATCTCTCCCTGACCTCTTATATTTACTCCTCTCTTCATCCCTCCACCCCACACTGCCAATATCTCTCCACTGACCACTTATATTTACTCCTCTCTTCATCCCTCCACCCCACACTACCAATATCTCTCCACTGACCTCTTATATTTACTCCTCTCTTCATCCCTCCACCCCCACACTACCAATATCTCTCCCCTGACCTCTTATATTTACTCCTCTTTCATCCCTCCACCCCCACACTACCAATATCTCTCCATCTGACCTCTTATATTTACTCCTCTTCTCCTCATCCCTGACCATATTTACCCCATCCCTCCACCCACCAATATCTCCCCTGACCTCTTATATTTACTCCTCTCTTCATCCCTCCACCCCCCACACTGCCAATATCTCTCCTGACCACTTATATTTACTCCTCTCTTCATCCCTCCACCCCACACTACCAATATCTCTCCACTGACCTCTTATATTTACTCCTCTCTTCATCCCTCCACCCCCACACTACCAATATCTCTCCACTGACCTCTTATATTTACTCCTCTCTTCATCCCTCCACCCCCACACTGCCAATATCTCTCCCTGACCTCTTATATTTACTCCTCTCTTCATCCCTCCACCCCACACTACCAATATCCCCTGACCTCTTATATTTACTCCTCTCTTCATCCCTCCACCCCCACACTACCAATATCTCTCCCCTGACCTCTTATATTTACTCCTCTCTTCATCCCTCCACCCCCACACTACCAATATCTCTCCTGACCACTTATATTTACTCCTCTCTTCATCCCTCCACCCCACACTGCCAATATCTCTCCACTGACCTCTTATATTTACTCCTCTTTCATCCCTCCACCCCCACACTACCAATATCTTCCCTGACCTCTTATATTTACCCTCTTCATCCCTCCACCCCACACTGCCAATATCTCTCCCCTGACCTCTTATATTTACTCCTCTCTTCATCCCTCCACCCCACACTACCAATATCTCTCCACTGACCTCTTATATTTACTCCTCTTTCATCCCTCCACCCCACACTACCAATATCTCCCTGACCTCTTATATTTACTCCTCTCTTCATCCCTCCACCCCACACTACCAATATCTCTCCCTGACCTCTTATATTTACTCCTCTCTTCATCCCTCCACCCCACACTACCAATATCTCCCCCTGACCTCTTATATTTACTCCTCTTCATCCCTCCACCCCACACTACCAATATCTCTCCCCTGACCACTTATATTTACTCTCTCTTCATCCCTCCACCCCACACTACCAATATCTCTCCACTGACCTCTTATATTTACTCCTCTCTTCATCCCTCCACCCCCACACTACCAATATCTCTCCACTGACCTCTTATATTTACTCCTCTCTTCATCCCTCCACCCCCACACTACCAATATCTCTCCCCTGACCTCTTATATTTACTCCTCTCTTCATCCCTCCACCCCCACACTGCCAATATCTCTCCCTGACCACTTATATTTACTCCTCTCTTCATCCCTCCACCCCACACTACCAATATCTCTCCACTGACCTCTTATATTTACTCCTCTCTTCATCCCTCCACCCCCACACTACCAATATCTCTCCCCTGACCTCTTATATTTACTCCTCTCTTCATCCCTCCACCCCACACTGCCAATATCTCTCCCTGACCTCTTATATTTACTCCTCTTTCATCCCTCCACCCCACACTACCAATATCCCCCCTGACCTCTTATATTTACTCCTCTCTTCATCCCTCCACCCCACACTACCAATATCCCCTGACCTCTTATATTTACTCCTCTCTTCATCCCTCCACCCCACACTACCAATATCTCTCCCCTGACCTCTTATATTTACTCCTCTCTTCATCCCTCCACCCCACACTGCCAATATCTCTCCCTGACCACTTATATTTACTATCCCTCCACCCCCACACTGCCAATATCTCTGACCTCTTATATTTACTCCTCATCCCTCCACCCCACACTACCAATATCTCTCCCCTGACCTCTTATATTTACTCCTCTCTTCATCCCTCCACCCCACACTGCCAATATCTCTCCCTGACCACTTATATTTACTCCTCTCTTCATCCCTCCACCCCACACTACCAATATCTCTCCACTGACCTGACTCCTCTTTCATCCCTCCACCCCACACTACCATTTACTGACCTCTTATATTTACTCCTCTCTTCATCCCTCCACCCCACACTGCCAATATCTCTCCACTGACCTCTTATATTTACTCCTCTCTTCATCCCTCCACCCCACACTACCAATATCTCTCCCTGACCTCTTATATTTACTCCTTCTTCATCCCTCCACCCCACACTACCAATATCTATCCCCTGACCTCTTATATTTACTCCTCTCTTCATCCCTCCACCCCCACACTGCCAATATCTCCCCTGACCACTTATATTTACTCTCTTTCATCCCTCCACCCCACACTACCAATATCTCTCCACTGACCTCTTATATTTACTCCTCTCTTCATCCCTCCACCCCACACTACCAATATCTCTCCCTGACCTCTTATATTTACTCCTCTCTTCATCCCTCCACCCCCACACTGCCAATATCTCTCCCCTGACCACTTATATTTACTCCTCTTCATCCCTCCACCCCACACTGCCAATATCTCTCCACTGACCTCTTATATTTACTCCTCTCTTCATCCCTCCACCCCCACACTACCAATATCTCTCCCTGACCTCTTTATATTTACTCCTCTTCATCCCTCCACCCCACACTGCCAAATATCTCTCCACTGACCTCTTATATTTATCCCTCCACCCCCACACTACCAATATCTCTCCCTGACCTCATCCCTCTCTTCATCCCTCCACACACTACCAATATCTCTCCCTGACCTCTTATATTTACTCTCTCTTCATCCCTCCACCCCCACACTACCAATATCTCTCCACTGACCTCTTATATTTACTCCTCTCTTCATCCCTCCACCCCACACTACCAATATCTTCCTGACCTCTTATATTTACTCTTCTTCATCCCTCCACCCCCACACTGCCAATATCTCTCCCTGACCACTTACCCCACACTGCCAATTTACTCTTATATTTACTCTCTTCATCCCTCCACCCCACACTACCAATATCTCTCCACTGACCTCTTATATTTACTCCTCTCTTCATCCCTCCACCCCACACTACCAATATCTCTCCCTGACCTCTTATATTTACTCCTCTCTTCATCCCTCCACCCCACACTGCCAATATCTCTCCCTGACCTCTTATATTTACTCCTCTCTTCATCCCTCCACCCCCACACTACCAATATCTCTCCCTGACCACTTATATTTACTCCTCTCTTCATCCCTCCACCCCACACTACCAATATCTCTCCACTGACCTCTTATATTTACTCCTCTCTTCATCCCTCCACCCCCACACTACCAATATCTCTCCCTGACCTCTTATATTTACTCCTCTCTTCATCCCTCCACCCCACACTGCCAATATCTCTCCCCTGACCTCTTATATTTACTCCTCTCATCCCTCCACCCATCCAATATCTTCCACTCCATATTTACTCCCTTCATCCCTCCACTACCAATATCTCTCCCTGACCACTTATATTTACTCCTCTCTTCATCCCTCCACCCCACACTTTAATATCTCTCCACTGACCTCTTATATTTACTCCTCTCTTCATCCCTCCACCCCACACTACCAATATCCCCTGACCTCTTATATTTACTCCTCTTTCATCCCTCCACCCCACACTACCAATATCTCTCCCCTGACCTCTTATATTTACTCCTCTCTTCATCCCTCCACCCCACACTGCCAATATCTCTCCCTGACCACTTATATTTACTCCTCTCTTCATCCCTCCACCCCACACTACCAATATCTTCCACTGACCTCTTATATTTACTCCTCTCTTTCATCCCTCCACCCCCACACTACCAATATCTCTCCACCTGACCTCTTATATTTACTCCTCTTCATCCCTCCACCCCACACTGCCAATATCTCTCCCCTGACCTCTTATATTTACTCCTCTCTTCATCCCTCCACCCCACACTACCAATATCTCTCCCTGACCACTTATATTTACTTCTCTTCATCCCTCCACCCCACACTTATCACCTCTTATATTTACTCCTCTTCATCCCCCACCCCACACTACCAATATCTCTCCCCTGACCTCTTATATTTACTCCTCTCTTCATCCCTCCACCCCCACACTACCAATATCTCTCCACTGACCTCTTATATTTACTCCTCTCTTCATCCCTCCACCCCACACTACCAATATCTCTCCACTGACCTCTTATATTTACTCCTCTCTTCATCCCTCCACCCCACACTACCAATATCTCTCCCCTGACCTCTTATATTTACTCCTCTCTTCATCCCTCCACCCCACACTGCCAATATCTCTCCCTGACCACTTATATTTACTCTCTCTTCATCCCTCCACCCCCACTACCAATATCTCCCCCTGACTCTCCACCCATGACCTCTTATATTTACTTTATATTTACTCTCTTCATCCCTCCACCCCACACTACCAATATCTCTCCCCTGACCTCTTATATTTACTCCTCTTCATCCCTCCACCCCACACTGCCAATATCTCTCCCCTGACCACTTATATTTACTCCTCTCTTCATCCCTCCACCCCACACTACCAATATCTCTCCACTGACCTCTTATATTTACTCCTCTCTTCATCCCTCCACCCCACACTACCAATATCTCTCCTGACCTCTTATATTTACTCCTCTCTTCATCCCTCCACCCCCACACTGCCAATATCTCTCCCCTGACCTCTTATATTTACTCCTCTCTTCATCCCTCCACCCCACACTACCAATATCCCCTGACCTCTTATATTTACTCCTCTCTTCATCCCTCCACCCCACACTACCAATATCCCCTGACCTCTTATATTTACTCCTCTCTTCATCCCTCCACCCCACACTGCCAATATCTCTCCCCTGACCTCTTATATTTACTCCTCTCTTCATCCCTCCACCCCACACTACCAATATCTCCCCCTGACCTCTTATATTTACTCCTCTCTTCATCCCTCCACCCCACACTGCCAATATCTCTCCACTGACCTCTTATATTTACTCCTCTCTTCATCCCTCCACCCCACACTACTCTCTCCCTGACAATATCTCTCCATGACCCTCTTATATTTACTCCTCTCTTCATCCCTCCACCCCACACTACCAATATCTCTCCCCTGACCTCTTATATTTACTCCTCTCTTCATCCCTCCACCCCACACTACCAATATCTCTCCCCTGACCTCTTATATTTACTCCTCTCTTCATCCCTCCACCCCCCACACTACCAATATCTCTCCCCTGACTCTTATATTTACTCCTCTCTTCATCCCTCCACCCCACACTACCAATATCTCTCCCTGACCACTTATATTTACTCCTCTCTTCATCCCTCCACCCCCACACTGCCAATATCTCTCCCCTGACCTCTTATATTTACTCCTCTCTTCATCCCTCCACCCCCACACTACCAATATCTCTCCCCTGACCTCTTATATTTACTCCTCTCTTCATCCCTCCACCCCCACACTACCAATATCTCTCCCCTGACCTCTTATATTTACTCCTCTCATCCCTCCACCCCCACACTGCTATCTCCCCTGACCAATTTATCTTCATCCCTCCACCCCACACTGAATATCCCCTGACCTCTTATATTTACTCCTCTCTTCATCCCTCCACCCCACACTGACCATATTTACTCTCTCTTCATCCCTCCACCCCACACTGAATATCTTCTCCTGACTTTATATTTACTCCTCTCTTCATCCCTCCACCCCCACACTACCAATATCTCTCCCTGACCTCTTATATTTACTCCTCTCTTCATCCCTCCACCCCCACACTACCAATATCTCTCCCCTGACCTCTTATATTTACTCCTCTCTTCATCCCTCCACCCCACACTCCAATATCTCTCCCTGACCATATTTACTCCTCTCTTCATCCCTCCACCCCACACTACCAATATCTCCCCCTGACCCTCTTATATTTACTGACCTCTTATATTTACTCCTCTTTCATCCCTCCACCCCACACTACCAATATCTCTCCACTGACCTCTTATATTTACTCCTCTCTTCATCCCTCCACCCCCACACTGCCAATATCTCTCCACTGACCTCTTATATTTACTCCTCTCTTCATCCCTCCACCCCACACTACCAATATCTCTCCCCTGACCTCTTATATTTACTCCTCTCTTCATCCCTCCACCCCACACTACCAATATCTCTCCACTGACCACTTATATTTACTCCTCTCTTCATCCCTCCACCCCACACTACCAATATCTCTCCACTGACCTCTTATATTTACTCCTCTCTTCATCCCTCCACCCCCACACTACCAATATCTCTCCCTGACCATATTTACTCTCTCTTCATCCCTCCACCCCACACTGCCAATATCTTCCACTGACCTCTTATATTTACTTCTCTTCATCCCTCCACCCCCACACTACCAATATCTCTCCCTGACCTCTTATATTTACTCCTCTCTTCATCCCTCCACCCCCACACTGCCAATATCTCTCCCTGACCACTTATATTTACTCCTCTCTTCATCCCTCCACCCCCACACCAATATCTCTCCCTGACCAATTTATCTTCATCCCTCCACCCCACACTGACCTCTTATATTTACTCCTCTCTTCATCCCTCCACCCCCACACTACCAATATCTCCCCCTGACCTCTTATATTTACTCCTCTCTTCATCCCTCCACCCCCACACTGCCAATATCTCCCCTGACCTCTTATATTTACTCCTACCAATATCTTCATCCCTCCACCCCACACTGCCAATATCTCTCATCCCTCCACCCCACACTCTTATATTTACTCCTTATATTTACTCTTCATCCCTCCACCCCCACACTGCCAATATCTCTCCCCTGACCACTTATATTTACTCCTCTCTTCATCCCTCCACCCCACACTACCAATATCTCTCCACTGACCTCTTATATTTACTCCTCTTTCATCCCTCCACCCCACACTACCAATATCTCTCCACTGACCTCTTATATTTACTCCTCTTTCATCCCTCCACCCCCACTACCAATATCCCCTGACCATATTTACTCCTCTCTTCATCCCTCCACCCCACACTACCAATATCCCCTACCTCTTATATTTACTCCTCTCTTCATCCCTCCACCCCACACTACCAATATCTCTCCACTGACCTCTTATATTTACTCCTCTCTTCATCCCTCCACCCCCACACTGCCAATATCTCTCCCCTGACCACTTATATTTACTCCTCTCCTCATCCCTCCACCCCACACTGCACCCCACACTAAATATCTCTCCACTGACCTCTTATATTTACTCCTCTCTTCATCCCTCCACCCCACACTACCAATATCTCTCCTGACCTCTTATATTTACTCCTCTCTTCATCCCTCCACCCCCACACTGCCAATATCTCTCCCCTGACCACTTATATTTACTCCTCTTCATCCCTCCACCCCACACTGCCAATATCTCTCCACTGACCTCTTATATTTACTCCTCTCTTCATCCCTCCACCCCACACTACCAATATCTCTCCCTGACCTCTTATATTTACTCCTCTCTTCATCCCTCCACCCCCACTGCCAATATCTCTCCCTGACCTCTTATATTTACTCCTCTTCATCCCTCCACCCCACACTACCAATATCCCCTGACCTCTTATATTTACTCCTCTCTTCATCCCTCCACCCCACACTACCAATATCTCCCCCTGACCTCTTATATTTACTCCTCTCTTCATCCCTCCACCCCCACACTGCCAATATCTCTCCCTGACCTCTTATATTTACTCCTCTCTTCATCCCTCCACCCCCACACTACCAATATCTCTCCACTGACCTCTTATATTTACTCCTCTTTCATCCCTCCACCCCACACTACCAATATCTCTCCACTGACCTCTTATATTTACTCCTCTCTTCATCCCTCCACCCCACACTGCCAATATCACTCCCCTGACCACTTATATTTATTCTCTCCCCTCCACCCCACACTATTTACTTATATTTACTCCTCTCTTCATCCCTCCACCCCCACACTGCCAATATCTCTCCCTGACCACTTATATTTACTCCTCTCTTCATCCCTCCACCCCACACTGCCAATATCTCTCCACTATTTACTCCTCTCTTCATCCCTCCACCCCACACTACCAATATCTATCCCTGACCTATATTTACTCCTCTCTTCATCCCTCCACCCCCACACTACCAATATCTCTCCCTGACCTCTTATATTTACTCCTCTCTTCATCCCTCCAATATCCCCCTGACACTTATATTTACCCCTCCAATATCTATCCACTGACCTCTTATATTTACTCCTCTCTTCATCCCTCCACCCCACACTACCAATATCTTCCCTGACCTCTTATATTTACTCCTCTCTTCATCCCTCCACCCCCCACACTGCCAATATCTCTCCCCTGACCTCTTATATTTACTCTCTCTTCATCCCTCCACCCCCACACTGCCAATATCTCTCCCCTGACCACTTATATTTACTCCTCTCTTCATCCCTCCACCCCACACTACCAATATCTCTCCACTGACCTCTTATATTTACTCCTCTCTTCATCCCTCCACCCCACACTACCAATATCTCTCCACTGACCTCTTAATTTATCTCTTCATCCCTCCACCCCACACTGCCAATATCTTCCACTGACCTTTATATTTACTCCTCTTTCATCCCTCCACCCCCACACTGCCAATATCTCTCCCCTGACCTCTTATATTTACTCCTCTCTTCATCCCTCCACCCCCACACTGCCAATATCTCTCCCCTGACCACTTATATTTACTCCTCTCTTCATCCCTCCACCCCACACTACCAATATCTCTCCACTGACCTCTTATATTTACTCCTCTCTTCATCCCTCCACCCCCACACTACCAATATCTCTCCACTGACCTCTTATATTTACTCCTCTCTTCATCCCTCCACCCCCACACTGCCAATATCTCTCCCCTGACCTCTTATATTTACTCCTCTTCATCCCTCCACCCCACACTACCAATATCTCTCCACTGACCTCTTATATTTACTCCTCTCTTCATCCCTCCACCCCACACTACCAATATCTCTCCCTGACCTCTTATATTTACTCCTCTCTTCATCCCTCCACCCCCACACTGCCAATATCTCTCCCTGACCAATATTTACTCCTCTCTTCATCCCTCCACCCCACACTGCCAATATCTCCCACTGACCTCTTATATTTACTCCTCTCTTCATCCCTCCACCCCACACTACCAATATCTCTCCACTGACCTCTTATATTTACTCCTCTCTTCATCCCTCCACCCCCACACTACCAATATCTCTCCTGACCTCTTATATTTACTCCTCTCTTCATCCCTCCACCCCCACACTGCCAATATCTCTCCCTGACCTCTTATATTTACTCCTCTCTTCATCCCTCCACCCCACACTACCAATATCCCCTGACCTCTTATATTTACTCCTCTCTTCATCCCTCCACCCCACACTACCAATATCCCCTGACCTCTTATATTTACTCCTCTCTTCATCCCTCCACCCCCACACTGCCAATATCTCTCCCTGACCTCTTATATTTACTCCTCTTCATCCCTCCACCCCACACTGCCAATATCTCCCTGACCACTTATATTTACTCCTCTCTTCATCCCTCCACCCCACACTACCAATATCTCTCCACTGACCTCTTATATTTACTCCTCTCTTCATCCCTCCACCCCACACTACCAATATCTCTCCACTGACCTCTTATATTTACTCCTCTCTTCATCCCTCCACCCCCACACTACCAATATCTCTCCACTGACCACTTATATTTACTCCTCTTTCATCCCTCCACCCCCACACTGCCAATATCTCTCCCCTGACCTCTTATATTTACTCCTCTCATCCCTCCACCCCCACACTGCCAATATCCCCCTGACCACTTATATTTACTCCTCTCTTCATCCCTCCACCCCACACTGCCAATATCTCTCCACTGACCTCTTATATTTACTCCTCTTTCATCCCTCCACCCCCACACTACCAATATCTCTCCACTGACCTCTTATATTTACTCCTCTCTTCATCCCTCCACCCCCACACTACCAATATCTCTCCCTGACCTCTTATATTTACTCTCTCTTCATCCCTCCACCCCACACTACCAATATCTCTCCCTGACCACTTATATTTACTCCTCTTTCATCCCTCCACCCCCACACTACCAATATCTCTCCCCTGACCTCTTATATTTACTCCTCTCTTCATCCCTCCACCCCACACTGCCAATATCTCTCCCTGACCTCTTATATTTACTCCTCTCTTCATCCCTCCACCCCACACTGCCAATATCTCTCCACTGACCTCTTATATTTACTCCTCTCTTCATCCCTCCACCCCCACACTACCAATATCTCTCCCCTGACCTCTTATATTTACTCCTCTCTTCATCCCTCCACCCCCACACTGCCAATATCTCTCCCTGACCTCTTATATTTACTCCTCTCTTCATCCCTCCACCCCACACTGCCAATATCTTCCCTGACCTCTTATATTTACTCCTCTCTTCATCCTCCACCCCACACTACCAATATCTCTCCCCTGACCTCTTATATTTACTCCTCTCTTCATCCCTCCACCCCCACACTGCCAATATCTCCCCCTGACCTCTTATATTTACTCCTCTCTTCATCCCTCCACCCCCACACTACCAATATCTCTCCCTGACCTCTTATATTTACTCCTCTCTTCATCCCTCCACCCCCACACTGACCAATATCTCTCCATCCCTGACCTCTTATATTTACTTATATTTACCTCTCTTCATCCCTCCACCCCACACTGCCAATATCTCCACTGACCTCTTATATTTACTCCTCTCTTCATCCCTCCACCCCACACTACCAATATCTCCCTGACCTCTTATATTTACTCCTCTCTTCATCCCTCCACCCCCACACTGCCAATATCTCTCCCCTGACCTCTTATATTTACTCCTCTCTTCATCCCTCCACCCCACACTACCAATATCTGACCACTCCTCTCTTCATCCCTCCACCCCCACACTATCTCTCCACTGACCTCTTATATTTACTCCTCTCTTCATCCCTCCACCCCACACTACCAATATCTCTCCACTGACCTCTTATATTTACTCCTCTCTTCATCCCTCCACCCCCACACTACCAATATCTCTCCCCTGACCTCTTATATTTACTCCTCTCTTCATCCCTCCACCCCACACTACCAATATCTCTCCATCTGACCTCTTATATTTACTCCTCTCTTCATCCCTCCACCCCCACACTACCAATATCTCTCCCCTGACCATCCCTATATTCTACCTCTTATATTTACTCTCTTTCATCCCTCCACCCCACACTACCAATATCTCTCCACTGACCTCTTATATTTACTCCTCTCTTCATCCCTCCACCCCACACTACCAATATCTCTCCACTGACCTCTTATATTTACTCCTCTCTTCATCCCTCCACCCCCACACTACCAATATCTCTCCCCTGACCTCTTATATTTACTCCTCTTCATCCCTCCACCCCCACACTGCCAATATCTTCCCCTGACCCTTATATTTACTCTCTCTTCATCCCTCCACCCCACACTACCAATATCTCTCCACTGACCTCTTATATTTACTCCTCTCTTCATCCCTCCACCCCCACACTACCAATATCTCTCCCTGACCTCTTATATTTACTCCTCTCTTCATCCCTCCACCCCCACACTACCAATATCTCTCCCTGACCTCTTATATTTACTCCTCTCTTCATCCCTCCACCCCCACACTGCCAATATCTCTCCACTGACCACTTATATTTACTCCTCTCTTCATCCCTCCACCCCACACTACCAATATCTCTCCACTGACCTCTTATATTTACTCCTCTCTTCATCCCTCCACCCCCACACTACCAATATCTCTCCCTGACCTCTTATATTTACTCCTCTCTTCATCCCTCCACCCCACACTACCAATATCTCTCCCTGACCTCTTATATTTACTCCTCTCTTCATCCCTCCACCCCCACACTACCAATATCTCTCCCTGACCTCTTATATTTACTCCTCTCTTCATCCCTCATCCCTCTTCATCCCTCCACCCCACACTACCAATATCTCTCCACTGACCTCTTATATTTACTCCTCTCTTCATCCCTCCACCCCCACACTGCCAATATCTCTCCCCTGACCTCTTATATTTACTCCTCTCTTCATCCCTCCACCCCACACTACCAATATCTCTCCCCTGACCTCTTATATTTACTCTCTCTTCATCCCTCCACCCCACACTACCAATATCTCTCCACTGACCTCTTATATTTACTCCTCTCTTCATCCCTCCACCCCCACACTGCCAATATCTCTCCCCTGACCTCTTATATTTACTCCTCTCTTCATCCCTCCACCCCCACACTGCCAATATCTCTCCCTGACCACTTATATTTACTCCTCTCTTCATCCCTCCACCCCCACACTACCAATATCTCTCCACTGACCTCTTATATTTACTCCTCTCTTCATCCCTCCACCCCACACTACCAATATCTCTCCACTGACCTCTTATATTTACTCCTCTCTTCATCCCTCCACCCCACACTACCAATATCTCTCCACTGACCTCTTATATTTACTCCTCTCTTCATCCCTCCACCCCACACTACCAATATCTCTCCCCTGACCACTTATATTTACTCCTCTCTTCATCCCTCCACCCCCACACTGCCAATATCTCTCCACTGACCTCTTATATTTACTCCTCTCTTCATCCCTCCACCCCACACTACCAATATCTCTCCACTGACCTCTTATATTTACTCCTCTCTTCATCCCTCCACCCCACACTACCAATATCCCCACCCTCTTATATTTACTCCTCCTTCATCCTCCACCCACACTACCAATATCTCTCCCTGACCTCTTATATTTACTCCTCTCTTCATCCCTCCACCCCACACTACCAATATCCCCTGACCTCTTATATTTACTCCTCTCTTCATCCCTCCACCCCCACACTACCAATATCTCTCCACTGACCTCTTATATTTACTCCTCTCTTCATCCCTCCACCCCCACACTACCAATATCTCTCCCTGACCTCTTATATTTACTCCTCTCTTCATCCCTCCACCCCACACTACCAATATCTCTCCACTGACCTCTTATATTTACTCCTCTCTTCATCCCTCCACCCCACACTACCAATATCTCTCCACTGACCTCTTATATTTACTCCTCTCTTCATCCCTCCACCCCCACACTACCAATATCTCTCCCCTGACCTCTTATATTTACTCCTCTCTTCATCCCTCCACCCCACACTACCAATATCTCTCCCTGACCTCTTATATTTACTCCTCTCTTCATCCCTCCACCCCACACTACCAATATCTCTCCCTGACCACTTATATTTACTCCTCTCTTCATCCCTCCACCCCACACTACCAATATCTCTCCACTGACCTCTTATATTTACTCCTCTCTTCATCCCTCCACCCCCACACTACCAATATCTCTCCCCTGACCTCTTATATTTACTCCTCTCTTCATCCCTCCACCCCCACACTACCAATATCTCTCCCCTGACCTCTTATATTTACTCCTCTCTTCATCCCTCCACCCCACACTGCCAATATCTCTCCCTGACCACTTATATTTACTCCTCCTTCATCCCTCCACCCCACACTGACCTCTTATATTTACTCCTCTCTTCATCCCTCCACCCCCACACTACCAATATCTCTCCCTGACCTCTTATATTTACTCCTCTCTTCATCCCTCCACCCCCACACTGCCAATATCTCTCCCTGACCACTTATATTTACTCCTCTCTTCATCCCTCCACCCCACACTACCAATATCTCTCCACTGACCTCTTATATTTACTCCTCTCTTCATCCCTCCACCCCCACACTACCAATATCTCTCCCTGACCTCTTATATTTACTCCTCTCTTCATCCCTCCACCCCCACACTGCCAATATCTCTCCCCTGACCTCTTATATTTACTCCTCTCTTCATCCCTCCACCCCACACTACCAATATCTCCCACTGACCTCTTATATTTACTCCTCTCTTCATCCCTCCACCCCACACTACCAATATCTGACTCCCTGACCCTCTTATATTTACTCCTCTCTTCATCCCTCCACCCCACACTGCCAATATCTCTCCCCTGACCTCTTATATTTACTCCTCTCTTCATCCCTCCACCCCCACACTGCCAATATCTCTCCCTGACCTCTTATATTTACTCCTCTCTTCATCCCTCCACCCCACACTACCAATATCTCTCCACTGACCTCTTATATTTACTCCTCTCTTCATCCCTCCACCCCACACTACCAATATCTCTCCACTGACCTCTTATATTTACTCCTCTCTTCATCCCTCCACCCCACACTACCAATATCTCTCCTGACCAATATTTACTCTCCATCCCTCCACCCCACACTACCAATATCTTATGACCTTTATATTTACTCCTCTCTTCATCCCTCCACCCCCACACTACCAATATCTCTCCACTGACCTCTTATATTTACTCCTCTCTTCATCCCTCCACCCCCACACTACCAATATCTCTCCATATGACCTCTCTTATATTTACTATCCCTCCACCCCCACACTCCAATATCCCCTGACCTCTTATATTTACTCCTCTCTTCATCCCTCCACCCCATCCCTCCACCCCTTACACTATCCAATATCTATCTCCCCCTGACCTCTTATATTTACTCCTCTCTTCATCCCTCCACCCCCACACTGCCAATATCTCTCCCTGACCACTTATATTTACTTCTCTTTCATCCCTCCACCCCACACTACCAATATCTCTCCACTGACCTCTTATATTTACTCCTCTCTTCATCCCTCCACCCCCACACTACCAATATCTCTCCACTGACCTCTTATATTTACTCCTCTCTTCATCCCTCCACCCCCACACTACCAATATCTCTCCACTGACCTCTTATATTTACTCCTCTCTTCATCCCTCCACCCCCACACTACCAATATCTCTCCCCTGACCTCTTATATTTACTCTCTCTTCATCCCTCCACCCCACACTACCAATATCTCCCTGACCTCTTATATTTACTCCTCTCTTCATCCCTCCACCCCCACACTACCAATATCTCTCCCTGACCTCTTATATTTACTCCTCTCTTCATCCCTCCACCCCACACTACCAATATCTCCCCCTGACCACTCTTATATTTACTCCTCTCTTCATCCCTCCACCCCACACTGCCAATATCTCTCCCTGACCACTTATATTTACTCCTCTCTTCATCCCTCCACCCCACACTACCAATATCTCTCCACTGACCTCTTATATTTACTCCTCTCTTCATCCCTCCACCCCCACACTACCAATATCTCTCCACTGACCTCTTATATTTACTCCTCTCTTCATCCCTCCACCCCCACACTACCAATATCTCCCCCTGACCTCTTATATTTACTCCTCTCTTCATCCCTCCACCCCCACACTGCCAATATCTCTCCCCTGACCACTTATATTTACTCCTCTCTTCATCCCTCCACCCCACACTACCAATATCTCTCCACTGACCTCTTATATTTACTCCTCTCTTCATCCCTCCACCCCCACTACCAATATCTCTCCCCTGACCTCTTATATTTACTCCTCTCTTCATCCCTCCACCCCACACTGAATATCTCTCCCTGACCTCTTATATTTACTCCTCTCTTCATCCCTCCACCCCCACACTGCCAATATCTCTCCCTGACCTCTTATATTTACTCCTCTTTCATCCCTCCACCCCACACTGCCAATATCTCTCCCCTGACCTCTTATATTTACTCCTCTCTTCATCCCTCCACCCCACACTACCAATATCTCTCCCTGACCTCTTATATTTACTCCTCTCTTCATCCCTCCACCCCCACACTACCAATATCTCTCCCTGACCACTTATATTTACTCCTCTCTTCATCCCTCCACCCCACACTACCAATATCTCTCCACTGACCTCTTATATTTACTCCTCTCTTCATCCCTCCACCCCACACTGCCAATATCTCTCCCTGACCACTTATATTTACTCCTCTCTTCATCCCTCCACCCCACACTACCAATATCTCTCCACTGACCTCTTATATTTACTCCTCTCTTCATCCCTCCACCCCACACTACCAATATCTCTCCTGACCTCTTATATTTACTCCTCTCTTCATCCCTCCACCCCCACACTACCAATATCTCTCCCTGACCTCTTATATTTACTCCTCTCTTCATCCCTCCACCCCCACACTGCCAATATCTCTCCCCTGACCTCTTATATTTACTCCTCTCTTCATCCCTCCACCCCACACTACCAATATCTCTCCTGACCTCTTATATTTACTCCTCTCTTCATCCCTCCACCCCACACTACCAATATCTCTCCACTGACCTCTTATATTTACTCCTCTCTTCATCCCTCCACCCCCACACTACCAATATCTCTCCCCTGACCTCTTATATTTACTCCTCTCTTCATCCCTCCACCCCACACTGCCAATATCTCTCCACTGACCAATTTATCTCTCCCCTGACCCCACACTATCTCAATATTTCCCTGACTTATATTTACTCCTCTCTTCATCCCTCCACCCCCACACTACCAATATCTCTCCACTGACCTCTTATATTTACTCCTCTCTTCATCCCTCCACCCCACACTACCAATATCTCCCACTGACCTCTTATATTTACTCCTCTCTTCATCCCTCCACCCCCACACTACCAATATCTCTCCCCTGACCTCTTATATTTACTCCTCTCTTCATCCCTCCACCCCACACTGCCAATATCTCTCCCCTGACCTCTTATATTTACTCCTCTCTTCATCCCTCCACCCCCACACTACCAATATCTCTCCACTGACCTCTTATATTTACTCCTCTCTTCATCCCTCCACCCCACACTACCAATATCTCTCCCCTGACCTCTTATATTTACTCCTCTCTTCATCCCTCCACCCCCACACTGCCAATATCTCTCCCTGACCACTTATATTTACTCCTCTCTTCATCCCTCCACCCCACACTACCAATATCTCTCCACTGACCTCTTATATTTACTCTCTCTTCATCCCTCCACCCCCACTCCAATATCTCCCCCTGACCTCTTATATTTACTCCTCTTCATCCCTCCATACTCTCCCCTGACCTCTTCTCTCCCTGACCTATTTACTCCTCTCTTCATCCCTCCACCCCCACCCCCTGACCTCTTATATTTACTCCTCTCTTCATCCCTCCACCCCACACTATATCTCTCCCTGACCTCTTATATTTACTCCTCTCTTCATCCCTCCACCCCACACTACCAATATCTCTCCCCTGACCTCTTATATTTACTCCTCTCTTCATCCCTCCACCCCCACACTGCCAATATCTCCCTGACCTCTTATATTTACTCCTCTCTTCATCCCTCCACCCCACACTACCAATATCTCTCCACTGACCTCTTATATTTACTCCTCTCTTCATCCCTCCACCCCACACTACCAATATCTCTCCCTGACCTCTTATATTTACTCCTCTCTTCATCCCTCCACCCCACACTACCAATATCTCTCCACTGACCTCTTATATTTACTCCTCTCTTCATCCCTCCACCCCCACACTGCCAATATCTCTCCCCTGACCACTTATATTTACTCCTCTCTTCATCCCTCCACCCCACACTACCAATATCTCTCCACTGACCTCTTATATTTACTCCTCTTTCATCCCTCCACCCCACACTACCAATATCTCTCCCCTGACCTCTTATATTTACTCCTCTCTTCATCCCTCCACCCCCACACTGCCAATATCTCTCCCCTGACCTCTTATATTTACTCCTCTCTTCATCCCTCCACCCCACACTGCCAATATCTCTCCCCTGACCACTTATATTTACTCCTCTCTTCATCCCTCCACCCCCCCACACTACCAATATCCCCACTGACCTCTTATATTTACTCCTCTCTTCATCCCTCCACCCCACACTGCCAATATCTCTCCACTGACCTCTTATATTTACTCCTCTCTTCATCCCTCCACCCCCACACTACCAATATCTCTCCCTGACCTCTTATATTTACTCCTCTCTTCATCCCTCCACCCCACACTACCAATATCTCTCCACTGACCTCTTATATTTACTCCTCTCTTCATCCCTCCACCCCACACTCCACCCCTACAATTTATCTCTCTTCACCCTGAATATCTCTCCCCTGACCACTTATATTTACTCCTCTCTTCATCCCTCCACCCCCACACTACCAATATCTCTCCACCTGACCTCTTATATTTACTCCTCTCTTCATCCCTCCACCCCCACACTACCAATATCTCTCCTGACCTCTTATATTTACTCCTCTCTTCATCCCTCCACCCCACACTACCAATATCTCTCCCCTGACCTCTTATATTTACTCCTCTCTTCATCCCTCCACCCCACACTACCAATATCTCTCCACTGACCTCTTATATTTACTCCTCTCTTCATCCCTCCACCCCCACACTACCAATATCTCTCCCCTGACCTCTTATATTTACTCCTCTCTTCATCCCTCCACCCCACACTACCAATATCTCTCCCCTGACCTCTTATATTTACTCCTCTCTTCATCCCTCCACCCCACACTGCCAATATCTCTCCACTGACCTCTTATATTTACTCCTCTCTTCATCCCTCCACCCCCACACTACCAATATCTCTCCACTGACCTCTTATATTTACTCCTCTCTTCATCCCTCCACCCCCACACTACCAATATCTCTCCCTGACCTCTTATATTTACTCCTCTCTTCATCCCTCCACCCCACACTACCAATATCTCTCCACTGACCTCTTATATTTACTCCTCTCTTCATCCCTCCACCCCCCACCCCCACACTATCCCTCCACCCCAATATCTCTCCCCCTGACCTCTTATATTTACTCCTCTCTTCATCCCTCCACCCCACACTACCAATATCTCTCCCTGACCTCTTATATTTACTCCTCTCTTCATCCCTCCACCCCACACTGCCAATATCTCTCCCCTGACCACTTATATTTACTCCTCTCTTCATCCCTCCACCCCACACTACCAATATCTCTCCACTGACCTCTTATATTTACTCCTCTCTTCATCCCTCCACCCCCACACTACCAATATCTCTCCCTGACCTCTTATATTTACTCCTCTCTTCATCCCTCCACCCCACACTACCAATATCTCTCCCCTGACCTATTTATATTTACTCCTCTCTTCATCCCTCCACCCCACACTACCAATATCTCTCCACTGACCTCTTATATTTACTCCTCTCTTCATCCCTCCACCCCACACTACTATCTCCACTGACCTCTTATATTTACTCCTCTCTTCATCCCTCCACCCCCACACTACCAATATCCCCTGACCTCTTATATTTACTCCTCTCTTCATCCCTCCACCCCCACACTACCAATATCTCTCCCCTGACCTCTTATATTTACTCCTCTCTTCATCCCTCCACCCCCACACTACCAATATCTCTCCCTGACCTCTTATATTTACTCCTCTCTTCATCCCTCCACCCCACACTACCAATATCTCTCCCTGACCTCTTATATTTACTCCTCTCTTCATCCCTCCACCCCACACTACCAATATCTCTCCACTGACCTCTTATATTTACTCCTCTCTTCATCCCTCCACCCCCACACTACCAATATCTCTCCCCTGACCTCTTATATTTACTCTCTCTTCATCCCTCCACCCCACACTACCAATATCTCTCCACTGACCTCTTATATTTACTCCTCTCTTCATCCCTCCACCCCACACTACCAATATCTCTCCTGACCTCTTATATTTACTCCTCTCTTCATCCCTCCACCCCCACACTACCAATATCTCTCCCTGACCTCTTATATTTACTCCTCTCTTCATCCCTCCACCCCCACACTACCAATATCTCTCCCCTGACCTCTTATATTTACTCCTCTCTTCATCCCTCCACCCCCACTGCCAATATCTCTCCCCTGACCTCTTATATTTACTCCTCTCTTCATCCCTCCACCCCACACTACCAATATCTCCCACTGACCTCTTATATTTACTCCTCTCTTCATCCCTCCACCCCACACTACCAATATCCCCTGACCTCTTATATTTACTCTCTCTTCATCCCTCCACCCCACACTGCCAATATCTCCCTGACCACTTATATTTATCTCTCTTCATCCCTCCACCCCACACTTATCTCTCCACTGACCTCTTATATTTACTTCTCTCTTCATCCCTCCACCCCCACACTACCAATATCTCTCCCTGACCTCTTATATTTACTCCTCTCTTCATCCCTCCACCCCCACACTACCAATATCTCTCCCCTGACCTCTTATATTTACTCCTCTCTTCATCCCTCCACCCCCACACTGCCAATATCTCTCCCTGACCACTTATATTTACTCCTCTCTTCATCCCTCCACCCCACACTACCAATATCTCTCCACTGACCTCTTATATTTACTCCTCTCTTCATCCCTCCACCCCCACACTACCAATATCTCTCCACTGACCTCTTATATTTACTCCTCTCTTCATCCCTCCACCTCACACTACCAATATCTATCCCCTGACCTCTTATATTTACTCCTCTCTTCATCCCTCCACCCCCACACTGCCAATATCTCTCCCCTGACCACTTATATTTACTCCTCTCTTCATCCCTCCACCCCACACTACCAATATCTCTCCACTGACCTCTTATATTTACTCCTCTCTTCATCCCTCCACCCCCACACTACCAATATCTCTCCCCTGACCTCTTATATTTACTCCTCTCTTCATCCCTCCACCCCCACACTGCCAATATCTCTCCCTGACCACTTATATTTACTCCTCTCTTCATCCCTCCACCCCACACTGCCAATATCTCTCCACTGACCTCTTATATTTACTCCTCTCTTCATCCCTCCACCCCACACTACCAATATCTCTCCCCTGACCTCTTATATTTACTCCTCTCTTCATCCCTCCACCCCCACACTGCCAATATCTCTCCCCTGACCTCTTATATTTACTCCTCTCTTCATCCCTCCACCCCACACTACCAATATCCCTGACCTCTTATATTTACTCCTCTCTTCATCCCTCCACCCCACACTACCAATATCTCTCCCTGACCTCTTAATATCTCTCTTCCCTCCACCCCCACTTATATCTTCCCTGACCACTTATATTTACTCTCTTCATCCCTCCACCCCACACTACCAATATCTCTCCACTGACCTCTTATATTTACTCCTCTCTTCATCCCTCCACCCCACACTACCAATATCTCTCCCTGACCTCTTATATTTACTCCTTCTCCCTTCATCCCTCCACCCCCACACTACCAATATCTCTCCCCTGACCTCTTATATTTACTCCTCTCTTCATCCCTCCACCCCACACTACCAATATCTCTCCCCTGACCTCTTATATTTACTCCTCTCTTCATCCCTCCACCCCCACACTGATCTCTCCACTGACCTATATTTACTCCTCTCTTCATCCCTCCACCCCCACACTGCCAATATCTCTCCCCTGACCACTTATATTTACTCCTCTCTTCATCCCTCCACCCCCACACTACCAATATCTCTCCCCTGACCTCTTATATTTACTCCTCTCTTCATCCCTCCACCCCCACACTGCCAATATCTCTCCCCTGACCACTTATATTTACTCCTCTCTTCATCCCTCCACCCCACACTACCAATATCTCTCCACTGACCTCTTATATTTACTCCTCTCTTCATCCCTCCACCCCACACTACCAATATCTCTCCACTGACCTCTTATATTTACTCCTCTCTTCATCCCTCCACCCCCACACTACCAATATCTCTCCACTGACCTCTTATATTTACTCCTCTCTTCATCCCTCCACCCCACACTGCCAATATCTCTCCACTGACCTCTTATATTTACTCCTCTCTTCATCCCTCCACCCCCACACTACCAATATCTCTCCCTGACCTCTTATATTTACTCCTCTCTTCATCCCTCCACCCCCACACTACCAATATCTCTCCCCTGACCTCTTATATTTACTCCCTCTCTATCCCTCCACCCCACACTGCCAATATCTCTCCACTGACCTCTTATATTTACTCCTCTCTTCATCCCTCCACCCCCACACTACCAATATCTCTCCCCTGACCTCTTATATTTACTCCTCTCTTCATCCCTCCACCCCCACACTGCCAATATCTCTCCCCTGACCTCTTATATTTACTCCTCTCTTCATCCCTCCACCCCACACTACCAATATCCCCTGACCTCTTATATTTACTCCTCTCTTCATCCCTCCACCCCACACTACCAATATCTCCCCCTGACCTCTTATATTTACTCCTCTCTTCATCCCTCCACCCCACACTACCAATATCCCCTGACCTCTTATATTTACTCCTCTCTTCATCCCTCCACCCCCACACTACCAATATCTCTCCCCTGACCTCTTATATTTACTCCTCTCTTCATCCCTCCACCCCACACTACCAATATCTCTCCACTGACCTCTTATATTTACTCCTCTCTTCATCCCTCCACCCCCACACTACCAATATCTCTCCACTGACCTCTTATATTTACTCCTCTCTTCATCCCTCCACCCCCACACTGCCAATATCTCTCCCTGACCTCTTATATTTACTCCTCTCTTCATCCCTCCACCCCCACACTACCAATATCTCTCCCCTGACCACTTATATTTACTCCTCTCTTCATCCCTCCACCCCCACACTACCAATATCTCTCCCTGACCACTTATATTTACTCTCTCTTCATCCCTCCACCCCACACTACCAATATCTCTCCCCTGACCTCTTATATTTACTCCTCTCTTCATCCCTCCACCCCCACACTGCCAATATCTCTCCCCTGACCTCTTATATTTACTCCTCTCTTCATCCCTCCACCCCCACACTGCCAAAATCTCTCCCCTGACCTCTTATATTTACTCCTCTCTTCATCCCTCCACCCCACACTACCAATATCTCTCCCCTGACCTCTTATATTTACTCCTCTCTTCATCCCTCCACCCCACACTACCAATATCCCCTGACCTCTTATATTTACTCCTCTCTTCATCCCTCCACCCCACACTACCAATATCCCCTGACCTCTTATATTTACTCCTCTCTTCATCCCTCCACCCCACACTACCAATATCTCTCCCCTGACCTCTTATATTTACTCCTCTCTTCATCCCTCCACCCCCACACTGCCAATATCTCTCCCCTGACCACTTATATTTACTCCTCTCTTCATCCCTCCACCCCACACTACCAATATCTCTCCACTGACCTCTTATATTTACTCCTCTCTTCATCCCTCCACCCCCACACTACCAATATCTCTCCACTGACCTCTTATATTTACTCCTCTCTTCATCCCTCCACCCCCACACTGCCAATATCTCTCCCCTGACCTCTTATATTTACTCCTCTCTTCATCCCTCCACCCCACACTACCAATATCTCTCCCCTGACCACTTATATTTACTCCTCTCTTCATCCCTCCACCCCCACACTACCAATATCTCTCCCCTGACCACTTATATTTACTCCTCTCTTCATCCCTCCACCCCACACTGCCAATATCTCTCCACTGACCTCTTATATTTACTCCTCTCTTCATCCCTCCACCCCACACTACCAATATCTCTCCCTGACCTCTTATATTTACTCCTCTCTTCATCCCTCCACCCCCACACTGCCAATATCTCTCCCTGACCACTTATATTTACTCCTCTCTTCATCCCTCCACCCCACACTACCAATATCTCTCCACTGACCTCTTATATTTACTCCTCTCTTCATCCCTCCACCCCCACACTACCAATATCTCTCCACTGACCTCTTATATTTACTCCTCTCTTCATCCCTCCACCCCCACACTGCCAATATCTCTCCCCTGACCTCTTATATTTACATCCCTCCAATTTACACTACCAATCCTCTCTTCATCCCTCCACCCCCACACTACCAATATCTCTCCCCTGACCACTTATATTTACTCCTCTCTTCATCCCTCCACCCCCACACTACCAATATCTCTCCCTGACCACTTATATTTACTCCTCTCTTCATCCCTCCACCCCACACTGCCAATATCTCTCCACTGACCTCTTATATTTACTCCTCTCTTCATCCCTCCACCCCCACACTACCAATATCTCTCCCCTGACCTCTTATATTTACTCCTCTCTTCATCCCTCCACCCCCACACTGCCAATATCTCTCCCCTGACCTCTTATATTTACTCCTCTCTTCATCCCTCCACCCCCACACTGCCAATATCTCTCCCTGACCTCTTATATTTACTCCTCTCTTCATCCCTCCACCCCACACTACCAATATCTCTCCCTGACCTCTTATATTTACTCCTCTCTTCATCCCTCCACCCCACACTACCAATATCCCCTGACCTCTTATATTTACTCCTCTCTTCATCCCTCCACCCCACACTACCAATATCTCCCTGACCTCTTATATTTACTCCTCTCTTCATCCCTCCACCCCCCTTCACACTACCAATATCTCTCCCTGACCTCTTATATTTACTCCTCTCTTCATCCCTCCACCCCCACACTGCCAATATCTCTCCCCTGACCTCTTATATTTACTCCTCTCTTCATCCCTCCACCCCACACTACCAATATCTCTCCCTGACCTCTTATATTTACTCCTCTCTTCATCCCTCCACCCCACACTACCAATATCTCTCCCTGACCTCTTATATTTACTCCTCTCTTCATCCCTCCACCCCACACTACCAATATCTCTCCACTGACCTCTTATATTTACTCCTCTCTTCATCCCTCCACCCCCACACTACCAATATCTCTCCCCTGACCTCTTATATTTACTCCTCTCTTCATCCCTCCACCCCCCACACTACCAATATCTCTCCCTGACCTCTTATATTTACTCCTCTCTTCATCCCTCCACCCCACACTGCCACTACCAATATCTCTCCACTGACCTCTTATATTTACTCCTCTCTTCATCCCTCCACCCCCACACTACCAATATCTCTCCCTGACCTCTTATATTTACTCCTCTCTTCATCCCTCCACCCCACACTACCAATATCTCTCCCCTGACCTCTTATATTTACTCCTCTCTTCATCCCTCCACCCCCAATATCTCTCCCTGACACTTATATTTACTCTCTCTCTTCATCCCTCCACCCCACACTACCAATATCTCTCCACTGACCTCTTATATTTACTCCTCTCTTCATCCCTCCACCCCCACACTACCAATATATCTCTCCCTGACCTCTTATATTTACTCTCTCTTCATCCCTCCACCCCCACACTGCCAATATCTCTCCCCTGACCTCTTATATTTACTCCTCTCTTCATCCCTCCACCCCCACACTGCCAATATCTCTCCCCTGACCTCTTATATTTACTCCTCTCTTCATCCCTCCACCCCACACTACCAATATCTCTCCCTGACCTCTTATATTTACTCCTCTCTTCATCCCTCCACCCCACACTACCAATATCCCCTGACCTCTTATATTTACTCCTCTCTTCATCCCTCCACCCCACACTACCAATATCCCCTGACCTCTTATATTTACTCCTCTCTTCATCCCTCCACCCCACACTACCAATATCTCTCCCCTGACCTCTTATATTTACTCCTCTCTTCATCCCTCCACCCCCACACTGCCAATATCTCTCCCCTGACCACTTATATTTACTCCTCTCTTCATCCCTCCACCCCACACTACCAATATCTCTCCACTGACCTCTTATATTTACTCCTCTCTTCATCCCTCCACCCCCACACTACCAATATCTCTCCACTGACCTCTTATATTTACTCCTCTCTTCATCCCTCCACCCCCACACTGCCAATATCTCCCTGACCTCTTATATTTACTCCTCTCTTCATCCCTCCACCCCCACACTACCAATATCTCTCCCCTGACCACTCTATATTTACTCCTCTCTTCATCCCTCCACCCCCACACTACCAATATCTCTCCCTGACCACTTATATTTACTCCTCTCTTCATCCCTCCACCCCCACACTGCCAATATCTCTCCACTGACCTCTTATATTTACTCCTCTCTTCATCCCTCCACCCCACACTATCCAATATCTCTCCATCCCTGACCTCTTATATTTACTCCTCTCTTCATCCCTCCACCCCACACTGCTCCCTGACAATATCTCTCCCCCTGACCCCCACTTATATTTACTCCTCTCTTCATCCCTCCACCCCACACTGCCAATATCTGACCAATATCTCCTCTCTTCATCCCTCCACCCCACACTACCACCTCTTATATTTACTCCTCTCTTCATCCCTCCCCCACACTACCAATATCTCCCCTGACCTCTTATATTTACTCCTCTCTTCATCCCTCCACCCCCACACCTCTTATATTTACCAATATCTTCATCCCTCCACCCCCACACTGAATATCTCTCTTATCTTATTTACTCCTCTCTTCATCCCTCCACCCCCACACTGCCAATATCTCCCCTGACCTCTTATATTTACTCCTCTCTTCATCCCTCCACCCCACACTACCAATATCTCTCCCTGACCTCTTATATTTACTCCTCTCTTCATCCCTCCACCCCACACTACCAATATCCCCTGACCTCTTATATTTACTCCTCTCTTCATCCCTCCACCCCACACTACCAATATCCCCTGACCTCTTATATTTACTCCTCTCTTCATCCCTCCACCCCCACACTGCCAATATCTCTCCCCTGACCACTTATATTTACTCCTCTCTTCATCCCTCCACCCCACACTACCAATATCTCTCCACTGACCTCTTATATTTACTCCTCTCTTCATCCCTCCACCCCACACTACCAATATCTCTCCACTGACCTCTTATATTTACTCCTCTCTTCATCCCTCCACCCCCACACTGCCAATATCTCTCCCCTGACCTCTTATATTTACTCCTCTCTTCATCCCTCCACCCCACACACTGCCAATATCTCTCCCCTGACCTCTTATATTTACTCCTCTCTTCATCCCTCCACCCCACACTACCAATATCCCCTGACCTCTTATATTTACTCCTCTCTTCATCCCTCCACCCCACACTACCAATATCCCCTGACCTCTTATATTTACTCCTCTCTTCATCCCTCCACCCCACACTACCAATATCTCTCCCCTGACCTCTTATATTTACTCCTCTCTTCATCCCTCCACCCCCACACTGCCAATATCTCTCCCCTGACCACTTATATTTACTCCTCTCTTCATCCCTCCACCCCACCCTACCAATATCTCTCCACTGACCTCTTATATTTACTCCTCTCTTCATCCCTCCACCCCCACACTGCCAATATCTCTCCACTGACCACTTATATTTACTCCTCTCTTCATCCCTCCACCCCACACTGCCAATATCTCTCCACTGACCTCTTATATTTACTCTTCTCTTCATCCCTCCACCCCCACACTACCAATATCTCTCCCCTGACCTCTTATATTTACTCCTCTCTTCATCCCTCCACCCCCACACTACCAATATCTCTCCCCTGACCTCTTATATTTACTCCTCTCTTCATCCCTCCACCCCACACTGCCAATATCTCTCCCCTGACCTCTTATATTTACTCCTCTCTTCATCCCTCCACCCCACACTACCAATATCTCTCCCCTGACCTCTTATATTTACTCCTCTCTTCATCCCTCCACCCCACACTGCCAATATCTCTCCCCTGACCCCATAGTGGAGAAAAGAGGAAAATCCTCACCTCTTTCTCTCCCCCTCTCCGTCCTCCCCCCCCCCCCCCCTCTTTGTTGTGACACGGCAGCTGATGGACTATTCTTCAAATTGATTTCTAAAATGTGCATAAGCAGCGATCCCCCAGCCCAGATTACCTATTGATTTTTAATATGAAAAGCTCATTACAGAAGCAGGAAACTGCAACACAAAAAGCTAGCTAACCTTTGCATAAATCCTTTAATTGAATTTCCAGAGCCTGTGGTTCTACATGTTTTAATTAAATCCATTTCTTTTTTTCCTGCCAGTGTTGCTGTGTGATTTGCATGCTATGAAGTGGAAGCCGGCCCAGATAAAGTGCCATTGATCCTTATTAAGACTCACCTCTGGGCTCTAAACCACACACACAAATGAAACGTGTTCATGGTGCATACACTTATTGCCCACATGAACGGATTAGGGAGTGAGAAAGAGGGGGGGGGCGAGGGAGAAAGGGGGGGAGAAGAGGGCGGTATTAATGCTCCTTCATATTAATGTAATATTTCACCTTAGCTTCTGTGGGTGAGTTTATAAAGTGCTTGTTTATAAATACAGTTTGGCCTGGATGCTACATTGGTTTCACATCAAACTCACCAGAGACCCACTGCTGTATTTGAGACTGGGAGAGACTTGTATGTTAAAATGCATAGGCATGCATATGTGATGATGTGTGACCTTTTATAATACACAAGAGTCTGTGTGTGTCTGTGTGTGTGCATGTGTGTCCATGCATCTCAGTGTGTGTGTGTGTGTGTGTGTGTGTGTGGAGAGATGTATCCTGTTATTTGTGCTAGGTGATAGCCAGCAGACAGAGAAGGCCTCTCTCCTATGCAGACTGGGAGCAGATGAACCTGTAACCTCTGCCACGTGCTTCTCCTCTGCTCCTCTCTGTACCTCTGTGTTCCTCTTTCTGTCATCAGCTCCTCTAAACACTACCTCACTTTATAAGGCACGCCCTGCTGCTGATTAATAACACACACATAGAGGCCCTAGCACTGACTGACACACACACACACACACACACACACACACACACACACACACACACACACACACACACACACACACACACACACACACACACACAGAGGAAATAAAGGGCCAGCAGAGGAGAAGAGAGAGAGGGACCGTATATCTACTTTATAGTGCAAGTATTGGAAATAAATCTTTACACTGTACCATTGACTCGCTGTTAACATCATCCCATCTCTCTCTCTCTAGTTCATGCTTCATTTTTTCCCTTTCTTGCTTGCTGTCCCTCTTTCTCTCTCATTAGAGCATCGACATGGCCTGATCAGTGTGATCTCACACACTTTACTCAGTGTAGTGTATTGCCAGCAGTGTGTGGTGGTATTGACACAGGTCTGTCCTCTCCGGTCCTCTGGTCTGGCATATTGTCTGGACAGGTCTCCTCCTCCTCTCTCAATTTGACCATGGCCACGGTGCTCTCTCTTCTCCTCTTCGTCATCCTCCTCTTCGTCATCCATTAGCAACAGACACAAACAATAGAATATTGCCATTTAAATAAACACATCCTTCTATTCGATCTATACCACTTAGTCAGACATATGAATTAGGAGGTTTGTCTCATATCTAATAGGGGTTAGTAATATTGCTTCCCTGTGAGCTGAATAGAGTGGTCTCTGAGAGCTAAATGCTTTTAATGTACACACACACATTTACATAAGTGTGTGTGTGAGTGGAGGGGTGAAAGGTCAGCAGCCACCTATAGGAGGCAGTCTATTCCCCAGGGTCACCTGGATGGAATTATCCCACCTGACCTCTGACCTCTAATAATACTGCTTATGTAAACAACTGCTAAATAGACAGACAGTGGGATGGATGTGTGGGAATGTATGTGTTAAATTAGTTTGTACCAACTTCTTTTGACTTCTTGGTATCAATGTGTCTCTATCCCGTCTGTGTAACTGATCAGTAGCCACTAGACAGTGTGGAGCTGACCAGTGGAGCTGACCATCACCTATCCTACCCACTAAGAACTAGGACCCTATTTCCTCTGGTGGTAAACCACATTGGTTTCATTCTTAACGTTGCAGTTTCATGAGCGGATTATAATCTAATACAATTTAAACTGCCCTTGTTTTCCTGCACCGTTTCCCCAGTCTCCCCCACACACATTGGGCTCTACACCCCCCTCCTCCCCCCTCCGCCCACTGTAAAGACATGTAGATCAGGTGGTTCAGTACGGGGGACCCCCATGGGGCCAGCAAGCCACTCTATGTCTTATTGATTGTGTTGCTGTTACATGTTGGACTCAATCATGTGTGCAATGCGTCTAGTGCTGTCTGGCTCCCACCTGGGCTATTAGATTAGGCTGATGTATTCACGCATTGATTAGTCATTACACTCAGACATCATTAGCCAATCACCTACCTGGGATCTGCTTTACTTGACCTCTGATCTCCTAACTCTAGAACACACACACACAACACATTGTACTGCACACATCCAGTCCGTCTGAGTTCACCAGTATCAATATGACTTCCCCCCCATACCTTTCTCAATCACATGCAACAAAGAACTATTGAATTGCGATTTAGCAGAGCTGAGTCTGGGGCTAGGACTCAGACTTGGGCTTAAAGTTAGGCTGGGGCTGGGTCGACCAAGCTCTCCTGATGAACAATACACTTGGTATGTGTCCAGACTTGGAGACTGTTTAACATGGAGAGTCTGTCTGTCTGTCTCAGAGGTCTGTCTGGCCAGCCAATGTCAGGGCTATCACCTTGAGAGCTGTGCTTAGAAAACAACACATTTTTGCTTTCGCTCTCCTCCATCGTCCCCTCTCTCCTTCTCCTTTCTCCCCCTCTCTCCCGCTCCATGCTCCATTCCCCCCTTTCTCCCCCTCTCTCTTCCACTCCCCCCATATCGAGCCAGGGATAACTGTTTTAGGCACCAAGGCCAGTGTGTGTGTTTGTATGTGTGTGTGTGTGTGTGTGTGTGTGTGTGTGTGTGTGTGTGTGTGTGTGTGTGCGTGTGTGTGTGTGTGTGTGTGTGTGTGTGTGTGTGTGTGTGTGTGTGTGTGTGTGTGTGTGCGTGCGTGTGTGTGTGTGTGTGTGTGTGTGTGTGTGCGTGCGTGCGTGCGTGCGTGCGTGCGTGCGTGCGTGCGTGTGTGTGTGTGCGTGCGTGTGTGTGTGTGTGTGTGTGTGTGTGTGTGTGTGTGTGTGTGTGTGTGTGTGTGTGCGTGTATGTGTGTGGATTTGATTGAGTGGTATATGATGTTTTTATTGAGTATGATCTGGCTACACCGTGTCTGTGCATTAAGTGTGTATTGGAGCGTGAACTAATGATTGGATAATGTCATTGATGTTTGTGGTATTAAACATATAAACAGAATGCTACTCTGAAGCGGTGTGTGGGTGTTTTCCAGTCCATGTAAAGACAGAGAAAGAAATCAATGGAGTCTTGCTTCTTTAGACCTATATATTTTTGCCCAATGTTTGATGTCCATCTTACGAGAGCTCTGGTCTGCATTGACAACATTGTCATGAATATATATTTGAATTGATCAAATCATCATTTATCATTCTCAAATATGAATTTGTACCAGTGTTGTTTAGGTCCTTGACCACATGGGACTGCAGTTTTAGATACGGTAGATAGGTGGGCTGTTAGATATTCTCCAATGATTTTCATGCACACTTTATGGAACCTTAATAACATTACCACACAGACTAATCCAGAATCAAATTGTTCTATTGTAAGTCGCTCTGGATAAGAGCGTCTGCTAAATGACTTAAATGTAAATGTAAATGTAAAACAAGAGGCCTCCCTCTTTGTGTGTCCACTCAAGAGCAGATCAGAGTGATCTGAGATGGAGGGGTTCTGAATGGAGAAAATGTCTTTAATTAAAATAAAACGAGGAGCACAGAGGAGAGATGTTCTTTGATGCAGGCTCTGGATGGAGGTTATATGCTACAGTATGTGATTATTACACATGGTTATAGTTAACAGAGTTAAAGAGAGGGAGTGGGGGAGTGGGGGGGAGAAAGGATTTGCGTTGTGATTATCTTACCTTTGGTGCAGAGAAGAATTACTGAATGCCATTTGGGTCAGTGCTCTTTATGAAACTACATCTTTCTCTCCCTTTCTTTCCCTCTCCCCCTTCCTTCTCTTTTCTCGTTCCCTCCCCTCCACTCTCTCCCTCTCTCTTACTCTTTCTCTCTCTCTCTGTCTTTCTCTCCCTCCCTTTAATTGTATAGCAGTAAAGGAGTGTAGGGTCAGTGGTTCTTCAAGGTGAGGCCCCATGTGTTTCTCTGTCTAATGGCCTCCTACCAGACACACTGAGAGAGACAGTAGGCTGCTGCTGCATTCCGCCACACTGCTGCATTCCCCATAGCCAACTATACCCCCTGTCTTACACGCACCCACACACACGCACACAGAAAACACTAATCCCCTAGATGGCCCCCCTTTTTTAACCTATTACCCCTACCCTCTTCTGTACCCCCATGTCCCCCTCTCCTATCCCCATGTCCCCTCCCCTATCCCAATGTCCCCCTCTCCTATCCCCATGTCCCCCTCTCCTACCTTCATGTCCCCCTCTCCTACCCCCATGTCCCCCTCTCCTACCTTCAAGTCTCCCTCTCCTACCCCCATGTCCCCCTCTCCTATCCCCATGTCCACCTCCCCTACCTTCATGTCCCCCTCTCCTATCCCCATGTCCTCCTCTCCTACCCCCATGTCCCCCTCTCCTCCCTGTCCTTGTGCCAGGCTGTACAGCCAAAGGGCATATGGAGGGTGAGTCAGAGACACCACAGCTCTGCCAAGAGAACCAGCAGGACACTAGTGCCAAGGCCTAGAGAGAGAGAGAGAGCGAGAGAGCTCAATGCTGAGGGTGAAGTCAGGATGTCAGACTCACGCACACAGCTTTCCTACTATACATTTGTTGCTGTTGAAAATGACTCTCTGTTAGGGATCTTCTCTATGTTAAACACTCCCATGAATCCCCTTGCTCTTATAACTGGAATTTAAAAAATATATACTAAGTACAAGTCAAGTCAAGTGTTTGATACCAGTAGGGGGCATTAGAGTTCAACTGAATGAGCTGAGATAGCTGTGCGCTGACTGAGCGACGAGCTGGGTCTGCCTGGGCTACGGAACAGTGGTGTTTGGCTGCGGTCAGATTTCTGCTCTGTGGTTTAGGCTCACATAGATGTGTTGTTTGGTTGTTGTGTAACATAAATGTAAGCTGGAACATGTACTATTTCTGCACATTTGATTTAGTATCATAATTAATTGATGGATTTATTCATGTATTTAATTGAGCGTTTTCCAGATGCTCAAAATACATTAAAAAAAGAAGAAGAGAATCATTAATGATGAAGTTCGGGTTGTCATTATTGCTTCTCAGTTGACTCAGAATTTGAAGTGAACAGATGAACAAGGTAAAAAAGTGGTCTACGGCTCTCGACCTTCGCCCCTCCCGAGTCCGTACGGGAGTTGCAGCGATGGGACAACACTGTAACTACCAAATGGACGTCACCAAATTGTTGGAGAAAAAAAGGGGTAAAAGAAAATAAATAAAATAATAACAGATAAAAAAATCTGTTAAGGGCGTTGGGCCAGTAACCGAAAGGTCGCTGGATCGAATCCCCCAGCCAACTAGGTGATCTGTTGATGTGCCCTTGAGCAAGGCACTTAACCCTAATTGCTCCTGTAAGTTGCTCTGCATAACAGCGTCTGCTAAATAACTCCAATGTAAATGTACTAGATATTCGTAAGAAGTAGCTGATGGAACGCGTTGACTGTGCTACGTGGTGACTCACCCAGCGATCTTAAGATGAAAGCACTAACTGGAAGTTGCTCTGGATAAGAGCGTTTTCTAGTTGACTACAATGTCATTTAGTGACACATCTATCACCTCAGTCACCCTGTAGTCACAGAGCTCTAACCCAATCCCAGTGAGTTCCAGAGGACAGCGGTGGTTGGTTTAGGAGTGGTGTTAGTCTAATGGGGGTTGGGACTGTATTACTGGTAGAAGGCTGTTTGGGGTGTGTATGTAACTGTTTTGATTTAGCTTCCTGTTTCCTTTGATGTGAGACTACAGAGCCCGCTTCTTAAACCCCCATGAGGTGCGTGCGTGTGTGCGTGTGTGTGTGCGTGCGTGCGTGTGTGTGCGTACGTGTGTGTGCGTACGTGTGCGTGTGCGACTGTTTGTGTTTCTTTCTATCAGTCTCTACCTCTCTCTTATACACACACACACATTCCTCCACTGTTACTAAATTGATTCAGTACATTGGCTGGTAATTCTGTATCCGATATAAAGAGGATTTTCTGTTCATATTCCACTCAGAGAGAGTTTGCCCTGTAGGTATTGTGTGGGACTCCATTGTTCAGGAATGAATTGTAGAGCCTGTTCCCTTCAGAAGGCTTTCCTCTGTGGAGTACCTTTGGAGTGCTGGAGAGAATTACAGCAGTGTGTGTCTGTGTGTGTTTGTGTGTTACTCTAGTGCCGTGTTTCTGCTGTAACTAAATATACTTATGGTTGTGTTTCAGCCTCTTGTGTGATACAGAGCCTGGCAGTTATTTCTGATTATCATGGATATTATATTGGTAAAAAGGAATTTGAACCATCAATTAAATAGTTGTGGTGCTATACTTTCATTTTCATATTTCATATTATAAGAAACAAACGAAGAAAAGCATATATCATAGTGATTTGGAGTGCCGATGAGTTGAGGAGAAATTGACAAATGGTTCCCAGTATAAAATGAGTTATTATAGTATTAGAATAGATGTGTTTTGAAAGTGTAATCCTAGACACATTTTCATGTCTCCCTGGCACACAGCTCAATAAATCTATGATCCATAATAATCTCCATAAACAACAACCCATGGTTTGTTTCTAAAGCTATGTTCCTGTGTACAGGACTGGGCTCATCCACTGCCATTGACAGCCATTAGATGTATATCAGATCAAACAGCAGCCAATATGGGAATTCAGACAGGCCACTCAGAGCAGGAATGATTTTAATGGCAGCTAACAGACATTAAAAGTCCATCCAAAAATAGACCGATTATTTCGCATAGATCATTGATTATGGGAAATCCATCCCTTTCTCTCACCCTTCATCCATCTCTCTATCACTTCACTCCTTTCTGTCCATTTATCCAGCTACATTTCAACCCTGTCTCTTTCATTTGTTCCCTGTATAGTTATTTCACTGTCATCCTTATAGGCGGCACCACACCATAGAGAAGACGTGACCAAGCCAACCCTCCTCCTATGGAGAGCTACCCCCTCTGCAGGATTCTATCCCAAACCTACTCTACCACACCTGATTCTACTAATCGGCTTCTCCTCAGGACCTTGATTAGTCCAATCGGGTGTGTTAGAGCAGGGATGGCGCAAAATCCTGCGTACCCATTAGCTCTTAGCTCCTGCAATGCGTGTTTGATTGAATGACACAGCTAATCTGTTTACCATAAGCATCATCCACTATCTGACGTGGCATCCCTCCTCTTATGTTCCTTGTTATTCTAGTTTAGTACTGCAATCAGGCAGGGTTTGCCAATAAAGTTTATTGTACGAGGCTAAGTGTCGATATCACACACACCTGGGGCACAGGGGTCTCTGTAATTAGAGAGAAGGAGAGGGGAGTGAGATGGAGAAAGGGAGAGACAATAGAGAGAAGGAGAGGGGAGTGAGATGTAGAAAGGGAGAGACAATAGAGAGAAGGAGAGGGGAGTGAGATGGAGAAAGGGAGAGACAATAGAGAGAAGGCAGTGTGAAGAAAATGAGTGAGCGCTGTAGAGAAGAGAGAGAGAGAGAGAGAAGGAAAGAGAGTGAGCCATTTGAAAGAGTAGAGCAGGTGTGACCAAAGATGTTGTGTGTGTGGCACAATGGGAACTGCTGAGCAACAGGCTCACACAGGACCTCTATCCCTTTATATGATAAACACAGACACTCTGAACACTAAACTCATGCTTGAGGTCTAACTATGAGCATGTGTCTGTTCTCCTCTCGGTCTGAGAAAGATAGGATTGACGTGTGTCGAAATCACTTACTTCACTCACTTTAAACACACAACTTCCCTTCCTTTCTTTTCCCTCTTCTGTTCTACCCCTCTTCTCTCCTGAATTCTCCTCTTCATTGATTTGAAATCATTTATAAAAGGTTGTTTTAGTGAGCTCTGTTGTGAAATCAAAACATCCCCTTTTTTTTTACAAGACAGTCCCCGGAGAAGAGATGCCGCATGCTTCAATCACACACCACAACACAAAACCATTTCCTATTACAATACCTCCAGCTTACAGCACGATTAAACGTGCAGGCGCACTGGCTGATGGGAACCGGAGATAGTGCATATTCATTATGACAGACTACAGCACAGAGAGGAGAGGGGAGGGGATAGGTGCATGACAGAGAGGGAGGGCAGATGGAGGAGTAATTTGCGTGGGATGTCGGAGACAGGGAGACACGGGCGTGTGACAGTGCTGAGCGATGCGTCCCGTTCTGAAAGAAATCAATTTGGGGCGGTAGGGAGGGGGGAGCGCTGTGAATACAATAATTGAATATTACTGCTTACCGTCTGGTTCATATGCACCACTCCTCTGGCCACGGTAGACTACTGGAGATTAGAGACAGCAGGGGACTTTGGGACTAGAGGTGGGACTAGAGGTGGGCCTACAGGAGAGGTAAGGGGTTTGGTCATTATATCGAAAAGCTCTATGAAAGTTTTCTACAAGATGAAAAAAGGCACTGCGTTCAAAAAATGTGTGTTTGTGTGCATCCCTGCGACTCCCAGACCTGACCTATCAGATCCATCAGTCTGGACCACATGACCTAATCAATGATCCAACTGTTCAATCAATGAGGTTTTAAATAATCATCGACCCGGCTCACACGGTTAGCTCTGTCTATTGGTTTACAGTAGTCTAAGTAACACAATCAACCAGTCGTACTGGGACTGACGTCCGTCGGTCTCAACAGTCTCTTAACTACAAGACTTACTGGGCCTCTACTTTAAGACCTACTGTACCTCGTCTAGAGACACGTTGTTTGCCCTTCTCTCAATCAGCTTTCTTAAACCACAGCAGGTTCTGATGGAGTAGCGTCTCATGATCCCGGCATGTCATCGTGCCGTGTATCATCATGGCTAATTATCAAACACTTCATTATCTTAATTACTATCGATTTAAATGTAGCAGAAACTTGATCACACAGCTTTATCATGAAACATCTGTTTTGTGTTTATTTTCCTAATAAGGAAGTGTGTGTGTGTGTGTGTGTGTGTGTGTCCTATCATAGTCACAGCAGTAGTATTAGTCACTGTCTGATTTAATATGTGTGCCATACAGGCTGGGGATCCTCTACATGTGTCTCCATTTCTTAATGGTATTTCATCAGCCCCCACACCACACAACGTTTCTCATTTTAATGACCGCGGAAACGACGTGTGTGTGTGTGTGTGTGTGTGTTTGGACTAAACAGCGTGGGTTGAGCCAGACTAATAAGCTCTTATTTAAAAACAGAAGTAACAGCTTTTGTGGAGTGGGAGATGGAGGAGGAGAGTACACACACACATATGCACAGACAGTTCTGTGGTGACTACAAGATCTGACAATTACAAGAGAGGCTTTTAATCAATCTGGAATGTAGCTTAGCGGGAAGGGGGAGAAGGAGTGATTACTCTTTCTCTCTGCATCTCTCCCTCTTCTGCAATCTCTTCCAGACTTTTTGAGCACTTCATCTCCTCTCTCTATCCCTCTCTCCTCCTCTGTCTTCTCCCTCTATCCCTCTATCCCTCTCTCCTCCTCTGCCTTCTCCCTCTCTCCTTCTCTGTCTTTTCCCTTCTCCCTCTATCCCTCTCTCCTCCTCCCTCTATCCCTCTCTCCTCCTCTGTCTTCTCCCTTCTCCCTCTATCCCTCTCTCCTCCTCCCTCTATCCCTCTCTCCTCCTCTGTCTTCTCCCTTCTCCCTCTATCCCTCTCTCCTCCTCCTTCTATCCCTCTCTCCTCCTCTGTCTTCTCCCTTCTCCCTCTATCTATCTCTCCTCCTCTGTCTTCTCCCTTCTCCCTCTATCCCTCTCTCCTCCTCCCTCTATCCATCTCTCCTTCTCTGTCTTTCCCTTCTCCCTCTATCTATCTCTCCTCCTCTGTCTTCTACCTTCTCCCTCTAGCCCTCTCTCCTCCTCTGTCTTCTCCCTCTATCCCTCTCTCCTCCTCTGTCTTCTACCATCTCCATCTATCCCTCTCTCCTCCTCTCTTCTCCCTCCTCCCTCTATCTATCTCTCCTCCTCTGTCTTCCCTTCTCCCTCTATCCATCTCTCCTCCTCTGTCTTCTCCCTCTATCCCTCTCTCCTCCTCCCTATATCCATCTCTCCTCCTCTGCCTTCTCCCTTCTCCCTCTAGCCCTCTCTCCTCCTCTGTCTTCTCCCTCTATCCCTCTCTCCTCCCCTGTCTTCTACCATCTCCATCTATCCCTCTCTCCTCCTCTGTCTTCTCCCTCCTCCCTCTATCTATCTCTCCTCCTCTGTCTTTCCCTTCTCCCTCTATCCCTCTCTCCTCCTCCCTCTATCCATCTCTCCTCCTCTGCCTTCTCCCTTCTCCCTCTATCCCTCTCTCCTCCTCTGTCTTCTACCATCTCCATATATCCCTCTCTCCTCCTCTGTCTTCTCCCTCCTCCATCTATCTATCTCTCCTCCTCTGTCTTCTACCTTCTCCCTCTATCCATCACTCCTCTTCTGTCTTCTCCCTCTATCCCTCTCTTCTCCTCCCTCTATCCATCTCTCCTCCTCTGTCTTTCCCTTCTCCCTCTATCCATCTCTCCTCCTCTGTCTTCTCCCTATATCCCTCTCTCCTCCTCTGTCTTTCCCTTCTTCCTCTATCCATCTCTCCTCCTCTGTCTTTCCCTCCTCCCTCTATCCCTCTCTCCTCTTCTGTCTTCTCCCTTCTCCCTCTATCCATCTCTCCTCCTCTGTCTTTCCCTTCTCCCTCTATCCCTCTCTCCTCCTCTGCCTTCTCCCTCTCTCCTTCTCTGTCTTTTCCCTTCTCCCTCTATCCCTCTCTCCTCCTCTGTCTTCTCCCTCCTCCCTCTAGCTATCTCTCCTCCTCTGTCTTTCCCTTCTCCCTCTATCCATCTCTCCTCCTCTGTCTTCTCCCTCTATCCCTCTCTCCTCCTCCCTCTATCCATCTCTCCTCCTCTGCCTTCTCCCTTCTCCCTCTATCCCTCTCTCCTCCTCTGTCTTCTACCATCTCCATCTATCCCTCTCTCCTCCTCTGTCTTCTCCCTCCTCCATCTATCTATCTCTCCTCCTCTGTCTTCTACCTTCTCCCTCTATCCATCTCTCCTCCTCTGTCTTCTCCCTCTATCCATCTCTCCTCCTCTGTCTTTCCCTTCTCCCTCTATCCATCTCTCCTCCTCTGTCTTCTCCCTATATCCCTCTCTCCTCCTCTGTCTTTCCCTTCTTCCTCTATCCATCTCTCCTCCTCTGTCTTTCCCTCCTCCCTCTATCCCTCTCTCCTCTTCTGTCTTCTCCCTTCTCCCTCTATCCATCTCTCCTCCTCTGTCTTTCCCTTCTCCCTCTATCCCTCTCTCCTCCTCTGTCTTCTCCCTTCTCCTTCTTATCCCTCTCTCCTCCTCTGTCTTCTCCCTTCTCCCTCTAGCCCTCTCTCCTCCTCTGTCTTCTCCCTCTATCCCTCTCTCCTCCTCTGTCTTCTCCCTTCTCCCTCTATTCCTCTCTCCTCCTCTGTCTTCTCCCTTCTCCCTCTCTCCTCCTCTGTCTTCTCCCTTCTCCTTCTTATCCCCCTCTCCTCCTCTGTCTTCTCCCTTCTCCCTCTATCCCTCTCTCCTCCTCTGTCTTCTACCATCTCCCTCTATCCCTCTCTCCTCCTCTGTCTTCTCCCTTCTCCCCCTCTGTCTTCTCCCTTTATCCTCCTCTCTCTTCTCCCTTCTCCCTCTGTCCTCCTCTCTTCTCCCTCTGTCCTCCTCTCTCTTCTCCCTTCTCCCTCTGTCCTCCTCTCTTCTCCCTTCTCCCTCTGTCCTCCTCTCTTCTCCCTTCTCCCTCTGTCCTCCTCTCTCTTCTCCCTTCTCCCTCTGTCCTCCTCTCTTCTCCCTTCTCCCTCTGCCCTCCTCTCTTCTCCCTTCTCCCTCTGTCCTCCTCTCTTCTCCCTTCTCCCTCTGTCCTCCTCTCTTCTCCCTTCTCCCTCTCTCCTCCTCTCTCTTCTCCCTTCTCCCTCTATCCTCCTCTCTCTTCTCCCTTCTCCCTCTGTCCTCCTCTCTTCTCCCTTCTCCCTCTCTCCTCCTCTGTCTTCTCCCTTCTCCCTCTATCTCTGTCTTCTGCTCTGTCTTCTCCCTCTTTCCCTCTCTCCTCCTCTCTCCCCCCTTCTCTTCATATAGAATTATGGCAGACATTCTCCTGGGGAGTGTCTCTCTGCCTCGCCTAGTCTCATTAGATATTTGATCAGCTTCAGGGAGAAGCTCAGTTCCTTAGCCTCGTCCACAACTACACTACACAGCACTAGACTATACTGAACTGGGTTAGGCTGTGCTGGTGCTAGTTGGGCTCAGGCTGGGACTGGAGTTGAGGTAGGAAGGCTTTAGTTGCTGTGGCTAGGACTGCAAAGGTTTACTGTTTCCAGTTTGTTTCGGATCTTACTTGGCAAACTGAGACGATGTGGTCTTTCAAGTAGAGTTTTGTCATTGAATAGGGTAGATCAGAGAAGCCATGGGGTGAATCCCTTGTGCCCCTCCTTTCTGTACAATGGGTGTTATTGGGACACCCTTAGATTACCCTCAGAATCCTGGCCATAACAATGAACTCCTAGGTCAGGGGTCGGCAACAGGCGGACCACGGGCCAAAACCAGCCCACAAGGGATTTTTTAGTTTTTAGTTAAAAAAATACTAATTATGTTGCGGCCCCCTGACCAGCCACTCAGCTGAATCTAGTTGTCTACCCCTCCCTGACCAGCCACTCAGCTGAATCTAGTTGTCTACCCCTCCCTGACCAGCCACTCAGCTGAATCTAGTTGTCTACCCCTCCCTGACCAGCCACTCAGCTGAATCTAGTTGTCTACCCCTCCCTGACCAGCCACTCAGCTGAATCTAGTTGTCTACCCCTCCCTGACCAGCCACTCAGCTGAATCTAGTTGTCTAACCCTCCCTGACCAGCCACTCAGCTGAATCTAGTTGTCTACCCCTCCCTGACCAGCCACTCAGCTGAATCTAGTTGTCTAGAGACTCTGACTCTGCTAGCTAGCCAACAGCTAGCCAACGTCTACCGAACAGAACTTCTGCACTCAACAATCCGGTCGCATTTCGCTTCGCTCCACAGGTAGTATCACATTTTTCATTTCATTTCATTACAGTACAACGGCTTGATTTGTTTGATCGTAGCTAGCTACATAGCTAGCTACATAGCCGTCTTTGTATCAAATATAATTGTGTAGTCTAGAGCGATTTCCTAGGTTAGCCAGCCAGCTATTGTCGTTCTTTTAACGCAACGTAACGTAATCAACACTGCTAGCTAGCCAGCTAGCCCCGAATAGCAGCACAGTAGAAACTATTACACTCAACGGAACGACTTGATTAGTGTAGTGTCAACAACCAGCCAATGCCAACTAGCCTACTTAGTCAACAACGCAGCCTCTGCCAGCTAGCCTACTTCAGCAGTACTGTATCATTTTAATCATTTTAGTCAATAAGATTCTTGCTACGTAAGCTTAACTCTCTGAACACTCGTGACGTGTAGTCCACTTGTCATTCAATCTCCTTTGCATTAGCGTAGCCTCTTGTGTAGCCTGTCAACTATGTGTCTGTCTATCCCTGTTCTCTCCTCTCTGCACAGACCATACAAACGCTCCACACCGCGTGGCCGCGGCCACCTAATCTGGTGGTCCCAGCGCGCACGACCCACGTGGAGTTCCAGGTCTCCGGTAGCCTCTGGAACTGCCGATCTGCGGCCAACAAGGCAGAGTTCATCTCCGCCTATGTCTCCCTCCAGTCCCTCGACTTCTTGGCACTGACGGAAACATGGATCACCACAGACAACACTGCTACTCCTACTGCTCTCTCTTCGTCTGCCCACGTGTTCTCGCACACCCCGAGAGCTTCTGGTCAGCGGGGTGGTGGCACCGGGATCCTCATCTCTCCCAAGTGGTCATTCTCTCTTTCTCCCCTTACCCATCTGTCTATCGCCTCCTTTGAATTCCATGCTGTCACAGTTACCAGCCCTTTCAAGCTTAACATCCTTATCATTTATCGCCCTCCAGGTTCCCTCGGAGAGTTCATCAATGAGCTTGATGCCTTGATAAGCTCCTTTCCTGAGGACGGCTCACCTCTCACAGTTCTGGGCGACTTTAACCTCCCCACGCCTACCTTTGACTCATTCCTCTCTGCCTCCTTCTTTCCACTCCTCTCCTCTTTTGACCTCACCCTCTCACCTTCCCCCTACTCACAAGGCAGGAAATACGCTCGACCTCATCTTTACTAGATGCTGTTCTTCCACTAACCTCGTTGCAACTCCTCCAAGTCTCCGACCACTACCTTGTATCCTTTTCCCTCTCGCTCTCATCCAACACTTCCCACACTGCCCCTACTCGGATGGTATCGCGCCGTCCCAACCTTCGCTCTCTCTCCCCGCTACTCTCTCCTCTTCCATCCTATCATCTCTTCCCTCTGCTCAAACCTTCTCCAACCTATCTCCTGATTCTGCCTCCTCAACCCTCCTCTCCTCCCTTTCTGCATCCTTTGACTCTCTATGTCCCCTATCCTCCAGGCCGGCTCGGTCCTCCCCTCCCGCTCCGTGGCTCGACGACTCACTGCGAGCTCACAGAACAGGGCTCCGGGCAGCCGAGCGGAAATGGAGGAAAACTCGCCTCCCTGCGGACCTGACATCCTTTCACTCCCTCCTCTCTACATTTTCCTCTTCTCTCTCTGCTGCTAAAGCCACTTTCTACCACTCTAAATTCCAAGCATCTGCCTCTAACCCTAGGAAGCTCTTTGCAACCTTCTCCTCCCTCCTGAATCCTCCTCCCCCCCCCCCTCCTCCCTCTCTGCAGATGACTTCGTCAACCATTTTGAAAAGAAGGTCGACGACATCCGATCCTCGTTTGCTAAGTCAAACGACACCGCTGGTTCTGCTCACACTGCCCTACCCTGTGCTCTGACCTCTTTCTCCCTCTCTCTCAGATGAAATCTCGCGTCTTGTGACGGCCGGCCGCCCTACAACCTGCCCGCTTGACCCTATCCCCTCCTCTCTTCTCCAGACCATTTCCGAGACCTCCTCCCTTACCTCACCTCGCTCATCAACTCATCCCTGACCGCTGGCTACGTCCCTTCCGTCTTCAAGAGAGCGAGAGTTGCACCCCTTCTGAAAAAACCTACACTCGATCCCTCCGATGTCAACAACTACAGACCAGTATCCCTTCTTTCTTTTCTCTCCAAAACTCTTGAACGTGCCGTCCTTGGCCAGCTCTCCCGCTATCTCTCTCAGAATGACCTTCCTGATCCAAATCAGTCAGGTTTCAAGACTAGTCATTCAACTGAGACTGCTCTTCTCTGTATCACGGAGGCGCTCCGCACTGCTAAAGCTAACTCTCTCTCCTCTGCTCTCATCCTTCTAGACCTATCGGCTGCCTTCGATACTGTGAACCATCAGATCCTCCTCTCCACCCTCTCCGAGTTGGGCATCTCCGGCCCACGCTTGGATTGCGTCCTACCTGACAGGTCGCTCCTACCAGGTGGCGTGGCGAGAATCCGTCTCCACACCACGTGCTCTCACCACTGGTGTCCCCAGGGCTCTGTTCTAGGCCCTCTCCTATTCTCGCTATACACCAAGTCACTTGGCTCTGTCATAACCTCACATGGTCTCTCCTATCATTGCTATGCAGACGACACACAATTAATCTTCTCCTTTCCCCCTTCTGATGACCAGGTGGCGAATCGCATCTCTGCATGTCTGGCAGACATATCCGTGTGGATGACGGATCACCACCTCAAGCTGAACCTCGGCAAGACGGAGCTGCTCTTCCTCCCGGGGAAGGACTGCCCGTTCCATGATCTCGCCATCACGGTTGACAACTCCATTGTGTCCTCCTCCCAGAGCGCTAAGAACCTTGGCGTGATCCTGGACAACACCCTGTCGTTCTCAACTAACATCAAGGCGGTGGCCCGTTCCTGTAGGTTCATGCTCTACAACATCCGCAGAGTCCCTGCCTCACACAGGAAGCGGCGCAGGTCCTAATCCAGGCACTTGTCATCTCCCGTCTGGATTACTGCAACTCTGTTGGCTGGGCTCCCTGCCTGTGCCATTAAACCCCTACAACTCATCCAGAACGCCTCCGTCTGGTGTTCAACCTTCCCAAGTTCTCTCACGTCACCCGCTCCTCCGCTCCCTCCACTGGCTTCCAGTTGAAGCTCGCATCCGCTACAAGACCATGGTGCTTGCCTACGGAGCTGTGAGGGGAACGGCACCTCAGTACCTCCAGGCTCTGATCAGGCCCTACACCCAAACAAGGGCACTGCGTTCATCCACCTCTGGCCTGCTCGCCTCCCTACCACTGAGGAAGTACAGTTCCCGCTCAGCCCAGTCAAAACTGTTCGCTGCTCTGGCCCCCCAATGGTGGAACAAACTCCCTCACGACGCCAGGACAGCGGAGTCAATCACCACCTTCCGGAGACACCTGAAACCCCACCTCTTTAAGGAATACCTAGGATAGGATAAAGTAATCCCTCTCACCCCCTCCCCTGAAAAGATTTAGATGCACTACTGTTCCACTGGAGGTCATAAGGTGAATGCACCAATTTGTAAGTCGCTCTGGATAAGAGCGTCTGCTAAATGACTTAAATGTAAATGTAAATGTCTACCCCTCCCTGACCAGCCACTCAGCTGAATCTAGTTGTCTACCTCTCCCTGACAAGCCACTCAGCTGAATCTAGTTGTCTACCCCTCCCTGACCAGCCACTCAGCTGAATCTAGTTGTCTACCCGTCCCTGACAAGCCACTCAGCTGAATCTAGTTGTCTACCCCTCCCTGACAAGCCACTCAGCTGAATCTAGTTGTCTACCCCTCCCTGACAAGCCACTCAGCTGAATCTAGTTGTCTACCCCTCCCTGACCAGCCACTCAGCTGAATCTAGTTGTCTACCCCTCCCTGACCAGCCACTCAGCTGAATCTAGTTGTCTACCCCTCCCTGACCAGCCACTCAGCTGAATCTAGTTGTCTACCCTCCCTGACCAGCCACTCAGCTGAATCTAGTTGTCTACCCTCCCTGACCAGCCACTCAGCTGAATCTAGTTGTCTACCCTCCCTGACCAGCCACTCAGCTGAATCTAGTTGTCTACCCCTCCCTGACCAGCCACTCAGCTGAATCTAGTTGTCTACCCCTCCCTGACCAGCCACTCAGCTGAATCTAGTTGTCTACCCCTCCTGACCAGCCACTCAGCTGAATCTAGTTGTCTACCCTCCCTGACCAGCCACTCAGCTGAATCTAGTTGTCTACCCCTCCTGACCAGCCTCTCAGCTGAATCTAGTTGTCTACCCCTCCCTGACCAGCCACTCAGCTGAATCTAGTTGTCTACCCCTCCCTGACCAGCCACTCAGCTGAATCTAGTTGTCTACCCTCCCTGACCAGCCACTCAGCTGAATCTAGTTGTCTACCCTCCCTGACCAGCCACTCAGCTGAATCTAGTTGTCTACCCCTCCCTGACCAGCCACTCAGCTGAATCTAGTTGTCTACCCCTCCCTGACCAGCCACTCAGCTGAATCTAGTTGTCTACCCCTCCCTGACCAGCCACTCAGCTGAATCTAGTTGTCTACCCCTCCCTGACCAGCCACTCAGCTGAATCTAGTTGTCTACCCTCCCTGACCAGCCACTCAGCTGAATCTAGTTGTCTACCTCTCCCTGACAAGCCACTCAGCTGAATCTAGTTGTCTACCCCTCCCTGACCAGCCTCTCAGCTGAATCTAGTTGTCTACCCCTCCCTGACCAGCCACTCAGCTGAATCTAGTTGTCTACCCCTCCCTGACCAGCCACTCAGCTGAATCTAGTTGTCTACCCCTCCCTGACCAGCCACTCAGCTGAATCTAGTTGTCTACCCCTCCCTGACCAGCCTCTCAGCTGAATCTAGTTGTCTACCCCTCCCTGACCAGCCACTCAGCTGAATCTAGTTGTCTACCCCTCCCTGACCAGCCTCTCAGCTGAATCTAGTTGTCTACCCCTCCCTGACCAGCCTCTCAGCTGAATCTAGTTGTCTACCCCTCCCTGACAAGCCACTCAGCTGAATCTAGTTGTCTACGCCTCCCTGACCAGCCTCTCAGCTGAATCTAGTTGTCTACGCCTCCCTGACCAGCCACTCAGCTGAATCTAGTTGTCTACCCCTCCCTGACCAGCCTCTCAGCTGAATCTAGTTGTCTACCCCTCCCTGACCAGCCTCTCAGCTGAATCTAGTTGTCTACCCCTCCCTGACCAGCCTTTCAGCTGAATCTAGTTGTCTACCCCTCCCTGACCAGCCACTCAGCTGAATCTAGTTGTCTACCCCTCCCTGACCAGCCACTCAGCTGAATCTAGTTGTCTACCCCTCCCTGACCAGCCACTCAGCTGAATCTAGTTGTCTACGCCTCCCTGACCAGCCTCTCAGCTGAATCTAGTTGTCTACCCCTCCCTGACCAGCCACTCAGCTGAATCTAGTTGTCTACCCCTCCATGACCAGCCTCTCAGCTGAATCTAGTTGTCTACCCCTCCATGACCAGCCTCTCAGCTGAATCTAGTTGTCTACCCCTCCCTGACCAGCCACTCAGCTGAATCTAGTTGTCTACCCCTCCATGACCAGCCTCTCAGCTGAATCTAGTTGTCTACCCCTCCCTGACCAGCCACTCAGCTGAATCTAGTTGTCTACCCCTCCATGACCAGCCTCTCAGCTGAATCTAGTTGTCTACCCCTCCATGACCAGCCTCTCAGCTGAATCTAGTTGTCTTCCCCTCCCTGACCAGCCTCTCAGCTGAATCTAGTTGTCTACCCCTCCCTGACAGTCCTGCATGCTCTTTGTATCCATCCCCATTTCAAATCAAATCAAATTGTATTTGTCACATGCTTCGTAAACAACAGGTGTGGAATAACAGGCCCTTCCCAACAACGCAGAGGAATAAATACAGAATGAGTGATGGTAACTTGTCTATATACACGGGGTACCAGAGCACTTTCACTATGAACGCTTGTGTGATTGTGTCATCAGGGGTAGCTGGTGTCAGAGGAATGTTCACAACGCCAAGTGGTCCCGTTTCCTTTTGTCTGTGTATGTCTGAAAAGGTTATGATGTGTTTAGTCGTGTGTTTTTGGCTTGGTGTGACTGTGTGGTCCTGTGTGCCACTGTGAGGGGCTGGCAGCTGGTTCAGCAGAGTGGCCAGTCTGTTTGACAGGATTCACCACCAGTGTTTTAGCAGCTTCATAGACAGGCCTTTTATCAGTTTGTGTTGTGTGATCTCCTACTCTCAGTTACATCAGTCCTCTGGAGGACAGCCATGCTCTACGTTGCAAGTGTGGACCTGTTTATTCACTTTTTCTGATGTTTGGCTCAGTTGGTTATAGTTTGTGTGTGTATGCTTGAGGGCAGTGTGCGAGACCGCTGGGCAGACATACCAATGACTCCTGAGTCCTGAAGGACCTGCTGCTTCTCCCAGCAGGCCTAGCGGTGTCCTTGTGGCTCAGGGTTGAGGTGTGGTATGTGTTCTCTCTCTAAGGTGTGTAGAAGCTAATAGATGCATGCTAATCACAAGAAACATATTCAAACGTGGCTCTGTTCTGCACGGCATCCCTCATGTTAGTCGTTACACGTCCACCACCCATTTAAAGGGCTTGTAGACGTGTTTGAGTTGAGTTGGAGGTATCGGGGACGTATACTCTCTGTCCCGCTCCGCTCTCTTTCTGTACAGTGTGTGTGCTCATCTCTAGATGAGGGCTGCTATAGTTAAATCATGATGCATAGTCCACAGCTGCTCTTCCCACTGTCATTAATCAGGAGAGAGGGTGGGGCATGTATCTGCTCTTTATCCATCTCTTAAATCAGTCACTGCTGCTATCGGCAGCCCAGACACACACACACACACACACACGCACACACGCACACACGCACACACACACACCCACACACACACACACAGACACGCACGCACGCACGCACGCACGCACGCAAGCACGCACGCACGCACACACACACACACACACACACACACACACACACACACACACACACACACAGAGAGCCCCCAGGGCCGCTGATTGAAGTGGCATTGTTTGGGAGACAAGCAACTCTCAATCAATAGGCAGTCTCACTAAATTACCGTTTGCATGAAAAATGAAAGCCACCCATCGGACTACATTCAGCAGGGAATGTGTGAGGGGCAAAGTTGTGTGTGTGTGTGATATGAAAAGCTGTGTGTGTGCATGGGCGCACCTCCCACCTCCACAGGCCACCGTTAACATGCATTAGTATTAGTTCAGCCAGCGTCTACTCCTCTTTATGGTAATAGGTGTGTGTGTGTGTGTCGACATATGGTAATAGATGGTCTCTATACCATGCCAGCCAGCTCATCATGTAAAAGCCTTGTCAACAGGAGAGGCAGGGAGGCATTTTACAGTAATGGCCTGTAGGTTTCTATCATGTACTTGACCTAATACAGTTGAAGAGGCAGTGTTCATATAAACTCAGTAAAAAAAGAGACGTCCTCTCACTGTCAACCACGTTTATTTTCAGCAAACTTAACATGTGTAAATATTTGTATGAACATAACAAGATTCAACTGAGACATGAACTGAATGTCTGTGGAATGAAGTTCCACAGACATGTGACTAACAGAAATTGAATAATGTGTCCAAAGTGGGGGATCAAAATCAAAAGTAACAATCAGTATCTGGTGTGGCCACCAGCTGCATTAAGTACTGCAGTGCATCTCCTCCTCATGCACTGCACCAGATTTGCCAGTTCTTGCTGTGAGATATTACCCTACTCTTCCACCAAGGCACCTGCATGTTCCCGGACATTTCTGGAGGGGGGGGGGCCCTAGCCCCTAGCCCTCACCCTCTGATCCAACAGGTCCCAGACGTGATCCGGGCTCTTCGCTGGCCATGGCAGAACACTGACATTCCTGTCTTGCAGGAAATCACACACAGAACGAGCAGTATGGCTGATGGCATTGTCATGTTGGAGGGTCATGTCAGGATGAGCCTGCAGGAAGGGTACCACATGAGGGAGGAGGATGTCTTCCCTGTAACACACAGCGTTGAGATTGCCTGCAATGACAACAAGCTCAGTCCGATGATGCTATGACACACCGCCCCAGACCATGACGGACCCTCCACCTCCAAATTGATCTCGCTCCAGAGTACAGGCCTCGGTGTAACGCTCATTCCTTCGACAATAAACACAAATCCGACCATCACTCCTGGTGAGACAAAACCACGACTCGTCAGTGAAGTGCACTTTTTTTTGCAGGTGTTGTTACACGTGGTCTGCCACTGCGAGGATGATCAGCTGTCCGTCCTGTCTCCCTGTAGCGCCAACTTAGGTGTCTCACAGTATGGACATTGCAATTTATTGTCCTGGCCACATCTGCAGTCCTCATTTCTCCCTGCAGCATGCCTAAGGCACGTTCACGCAGATGAGCAGGGATCCTGGGCATCTTTCTTTTGGTGTTTTTCAGAGTCAGTAGAAAGGCCTCTTTAGTGTCCTAAGTTTTCATAACTGTAACCTTAATTGCCAACCGTCTGTAAGCTGTTAGTGTCTTAACGACTGTTCCACATGTGCATGTTCATTAATTGTTTATGTTTCATTGAACCGGCATGGGAAACGGTGTTTAAACACTTTACCATGAAGCCTTTACAATGATCTGGGAAGTCATTTGGATTTATACAAATCTTCTTTGAAAGACAGGGTCCTGAAAAGGGGACGTTTCTTTTTTTGCTGTGTATTAGGTCCGGTCAGAGATGCTGAAGTGGTTTGTTCAGTCGAGTATCTTGATAGGAGGAATAGAAGTGGTCTGAACATGGTTTGGCTGCTGAATCAGATGTGTTGGTCCTCCCCAGTGCTGATACCTAAATCTCCTCCGTCTCTGTACTGTGTGTGTGTCAGAGTGTTGTACTTTCTGTTTCCCTCTCATTCAGCTGTAGTTAGTGTAGGTCATAAGGGAGACGCAACAATAAGCTACTGTATACCTGGGCTCTGAGGCCACTTCTCTACATGATAGACTACAGTACACAAGCCCACTGCGTAGGATTAATCATCCCTATAAAGCTGTCACACACGCTGTAACACAAACACGCAAACTCAGGTGGGCGCAAAGTCTCACAGACACATTTTCCACAGGACAGGAGTACCTTTTAAGATGAATGTTTAAATAAAAGTGAATTTGTTTAGGAAAATAAAACATACTTTGGGGCGTCAGGGTAGCCTAGTGGTTAGAGCGTTGGACTAGTAACCGGAAGGTTGCAAGTTCAAACCCTCCGAGCTGACAAGGTACAAATCTGTCGTTCTGCCCCTGAACGAGGCAGTTAACCCACTGTTCCCAGGCCCTCATTGAAAATAAGAATTTGTTCTTAACTGACTTGCCTAGTTAAATAAAGGTAAAAAAAGAAAGCTTTCTTTAGGGTGTAAATGTGGACTGTGGCGGGATCTGTGTGTTCACTCACCCTGGCTGTGTTTACCTGTTTCATCAGCAACACCTTACCTCTCTAGTGGCCCTCCCTCTACATCACTGAGAGGAAACTGATGGACATTAGGAGGAGAGAAAACAGTCCTTCCGTGGGATGGCTGGGCCCACTATTAGTAAATTACTATCTTTTAACACCCACAAAACTGTGTGTAATATATTATGAATATATGTTTGTATGAGGCAGTTAATCGGGCCACTAGAGAGGTAAGGTGTTGCTGTGTGTGTGTGTGTGTGTGTGTGTGTATTGGTGCATCAGACAGCAGCCAGCTGGCCCTTCATGTTACTCTTAATGATTTTCATGTTAAAGATTGGAGATTGTCATGTTTTCTTAGTGTATTTTTTCATAGTTGCCATAGCAACTGAATATAAAATAGTGGAAACACAGGTTTGGCCTCTATCTTGATTTTGATAAAAATGTAAATTGGATGTAAATCCCAATATTTAATCTTTCACTTAAAGAGAACAGAATGGAAAAGGGAGAGACATGATGATGTATTTTTATGTGTCGTCTGTTTTGGCCTCGACAAATAAACCACATAGATAATAATCCGGAGTGTGAATCCCATTTTCATTCCTGGTATTTGTTCAGTCCTGAGTATTAAAATATTGATTCAATTTGATGTTTTGGAATAAAATGCAAACAAAACAATGTACATATAATGCTTTTTTTTCTTCTTTGCCAGAAAATGTATTGTGTCTTATGTATGAGCTCTATTCTGCTCTATTCTGGGCCTGCACAGTGTTTCCACCTGCAGATACCCAAATAGACTGTCTCTATCTGAGAGGGACAGCACACCACTGTTAGGGCTATAGTGTCTGTTGAAGTCAAACATTGTGCTGGGGATGTTGTTGTCTGTAATGGTTTAAGGGTGAGATCCAGCCTGACAGGGAGGAGGAGCAGGCGGTATTGTTGTGGTGTATTATTAGACATAGGTGCCTCAGTATCTTGGTGGTGCTAAAGGCATATTGAGTTGTGTACCGAGGCAAACTTTTCCCAGTATGGGATTCTTTTTCATGGTGACTGAATGGGGTGTATTAATATATTATATATATTAACCCTAATGTACTATTTTCTTTAGTATGTGACTTAAAACTGCTGACACACACACACACACACACACACACACACACACACACACACATGCACATGTCTGCATGTCTACACTAATTACAGTGCCATGCAAAAGTATTCATCCCCCTTCGTGTTTTTCATATTTTGTTGCATTATAACCTGTCATTTAAATGTATTTTTATTTGGATTTCATGTAATGGACATACACAAAATAGTCCAAATTGGTGAAGTGAAATAGAAAAAATACTTGTTTAAAAAATTTTTATTGAAAAGTGCCTGCATATGTATTCACCTCCTTTGCTATGAAGCCCCTAAATAAGATCAACCAATTACCTTCAGAAGTCACATAATTAGTTAAAGTTCACCTGTGTGCAATCTAAGTGTCACATGATCTGTCACATGATCTCACCTGTTCTGAAAGGCCCCAGAGTCTGCAACACCACTAAGCAAGGGGCACCACTAAACAAGGGGCACCACTAAGTAAGCGGCACCACTAAACAAGGGGCACCACTAAGCAAGCGGCACCATGAAGACCAAGATGCTCTCCAAACAGGTCAGGGACAAATTTGTGGAGTACAGATCAGGGTTGGGTTATAAAAAATATCAGAAAATTTGAACAACCCACAGAGCACCATTAAATCCATTACTAAAAAATGGATATGGCACCACAACAAACCTGCCAAGTGAGGGCCGCTAACCACAATTCACGGACCAGGCAAGCAGGGCATTAATCAGAGAGGCAACAAAGAGACCAAAGATAACCCTGAAGGAGCTGCAAAGCTCCACAGCGGAGATTGGAGTATCTTTCCATAGGACCACCTTAAGCCGTATACTCCACAGAGCTGGGCTTTACAGAAGAGTGGCCAGAAATAAGCTATTGCTTAAAGAAAAAACAAGCAAACATGTTTGGTGTTTGCCAAAATGCATGTGGGAGACTCCCCAAACATATGAAAGAAGGTACTCTGGTCAGATGAGACTAAAATTTAGCTTTTTGGCCATCAAGGAAAACGCTATGTCTGGCACAAACCCAACACCATCTCATCACCCCGAGAACCCCAAGAACACCATGCCCAGTGAAGCATGTTGGTGGCAGCATCATGCTTTGGGGATGTTTTCCACCGGCAGGGATTGGGAAACTGGTCAGAATTGAAGGAATGATGGATGGGGCTAAATACAGGGAAATTCTTGAGGGACACCGGTTTCAGTCTTCCAGAGATTTGAGACTGGGACGGAGGTTCACCTTCCATCAGGACAATGACTCTAAGCATACTGCTAAAGCAACACTCGGATAGTTTAAGGGGAACCATTTAAATATCTTGGAATGGCCTAGTCAAAGCCCAGACCTCAATCCAATTGAGAGTATGTGGCATGACTTAAAAATTGCTGTACACCAATGGAACTCATCCAACTTGAAGGAGCTGGAGCAGTTTTGTCTTGAAGAATGGGAAACAATCCCAGTGGCTAGATGTGCCAAGCTTATAGAGACATACCCCAAGAGATTTGCAACTATGTAGTTGTAAGGCAACAAAATAGGAAAAATGCCAAGGTGTGGGTGAATACTTTCGCAAGCCACTGAACACTCTAATCAAATCAAATCAAATGTATTTAATCAAATCAAAATCAAATCAAATGTATTTATATAGCCCTTCGTAGATCAGCTGATATCTCAAAGTGCTGTACCGAAACCCAGCCTAAAACCCCAAACAGCAAGCAATGCAGGTGTAGAAGCACAGTGGCTAGGAAAAACTCCCTAGAAAGGCCAAAACCTAGGAAGAAACCTAGAGAGGAACCAGGCTATGTGGGGTGGCCAGTCCTCTTCTGGCTGTGCCGGGTGGAGTTTATAACAGAACATGGCCAAGATGTTCAAATGTTCATAAATGACCAGCATGGTCCAATAATAATAAGGCAGAACATTTGAAACTGGAGCTGCAGCACGGCCAGGTGGACTGGGGACAGCAAGGAGTCATCATGTCAGGTAGTCCTGAGGCATGGTCCTAGGGCTCAGGTCCTCCGAGAGAGAGAAAGAAAGAGAGAAAGAGAGAATTAGAGACTCCCTAGAAAGGTCAGAACCTAGGAAGAAACCTAGAGAGGAACCAGGCTATGTGGGGTGGCCAGTCCTCTTCTGGCTGTGCCGGGTGGAGATTATAACAGAACATGGCCAAGATGTTCAAATGTTCATAGATGACCAGCGGGGTCAAAATAATAATAATCACAGTGGTTGTCGAGGGTGCAACAGGTCAGCACTTCAGGAATAAATGTCAGTTGGCTTTTCATAGCCGATCATTCAGAGTGTCTCTGAATAAAGTAAACTACTGCTGCATAATTACTGGAGGCTGAGACAGGAGGGGTCAGGAGACACTGTGGCCCCGTCCGATGATACCCCCGGACAGGGCCAAACAGGCAGGATATAACCCCACTCACTAGAGGGATATCTTCAACCACCAACTTACCATCCTGAGACAAGGCCGAGTATAGCCCACAAAGATCTGGCGCCAACCCAGACAGGAAGATCACGTCAGTGACTCAACCCACTCAAGTGACGCACCCCTCCTAGGGACGGCATGGAAGAGCACCAGTAAGAGCACCAGTGACTCAGCCCCTGTAATAGTGTTAGAGGCAGGGAATCCCAGTGGAGAGAGGGGAACCGGCCAGGCAGAGACAGCAAGGGCGGATCGTTGCTCCAGTGCCTTTCCGTTCACCTGGGCCAGACTACACTCAATCATAGGACCTACTGAAGAGATGAGTCTTCAATAAAGATTTAAAAGTTGAGAACGAGTCTGTGTCTCTCACATGGGTAGGCAGACCATTCCATAAAAATGGAGCTCTATAGGAGAAAGCCCTGCCTCCAGCTGTTTGCTTAGAAATTCTAGAGACAGTTAGGAGGCCTGCGTCTTGTGACCGTAGCGTACTTGTAGGTATGTACGGCAGGACCAAATCGGAAAGAAAGATAGGAGCAAGCCCATGTAATGCTTTGTAGGTTAGCAGTAAAACCTTGAAATCAGCCCTTGCCTTAACAGGAAGCCAGTGTAGAGAGGCAAGCACTGGAGTAATATGATCACATTTTTTGGTTCTAGTCAAGATTCTGGCAGCTGTGTTTAGCACTAACTGAAAATCATTTAGTGCTTTATCCGGGTAGCCGGAAAGTAGAGCATTGTAGTAGTCTAACCCAGAAGTGACAAAAGCATGGATACATTTTTCTGCATCATTTTTGGACAGAAAGTTTCAGATTTTTGCATTGTTACGAAGATGGAAAAAAGCTGTCCTTTACTGTCCAAATGGCTACACTGCCCATGATGTGAATGTTAATGAGTGTTAGACACCAGGCTACTACTGCATGTTCTCAATGGGTTCAGTGGAGTGGGTGAGACGGGGTTCAGTGGAGTGGGGGAGACAGGGTTCAGTGGAGTGGGTGAGACGGGTTTCAGTGGAGTGGGGGAGAAGGGGTTCAGTGGAGTGGGTGAGACGGGGTTCAGTGGAGTGGGGGAGACAGGGTTCAGTGGAGTGGGGGAGACAGGGTTCAGTGGAGTGGGGAAGACGGGGTTCAGTGGAGTGGGGAGACGGGGTTCAGTGGAGTGGGGGAGACAGGGTTTAGTGGAGTGGGAAGACGGGGTTCAGTGGAGTGGGGGAGACAGAGTTCAGTGGAGTGGGGAGACAGGGTTTAGTGGAGTGGGGAAGACGGGGTTCAGTGGAGTGGGGAGTCAGAGTTCAGTGGAGTGGGGGAGACAGGGTTCAGTGGAGTGGGGAAGACGGGGTTCAGTGGAGTGGGGAGACAGGGTTCAGTGGAGTGGGGGAGACGGGGTTCAGTGGAGTGGGGAGACAGGGTTTAGTGGAGTGGGGAAGACGGGGTTCAGTGGAGTGGGGGAGACAGAGTTCAGTGGAGTGGGGAGACAGGGTTTAGTGGAGTGGGGAGACAGGGTTCAGTGGAGTGGGGAGACAGGGTGAAGGGAGTGCTAGTGAGGAGGAGAGGAGGCACGCTTCATGTAATCTAAATGCAATTACCCCACTCATCTAACCCCTCCCTCCCTCTCTCCTAACCCCTCCCCCATCTCTCCTAACCCCACTCCATCTCTCCTAACCATGTCCCCTCTCTCCTAACCCCTCCCTCTATCTTAACCCCACTCCTTCTCTCCTAACCCCTCCATCTCCTCTATCCACCCCTCCCTCTCCCTAACCCACCCCACCCTCCTCTCTCCTAACCTCCTCACTCTCTCCTAACCCCACTCCCTCTCTCCTAACCCCTCCCTCCCTCTCTCTCCTAACCCCCTCCCTCCCTCTCTACTAACCCCACTCCTCTCTCCTAACCCAACTCCTCTCTCCTAACCCCTCTCTCTCTCCTAACCCCACTCCCTCCCTCTCTCAAACACCCTCCTTATCTTCTAACCCCCTCCATCTCTCCTAACCCCCACTCCCTCTCTCCTAACCTCCCTCCTCTCTCCCTAACCTCTCCTCCTTCTCTCCTAACCCCTCCGTCCTTCTCTCCGATCCCCTCCCTCTCCCCTAACCCCCTCCCTCTCTCATAACCCCCTCCCTCCCTCTTTCCTAACCACCTCTTCTCTCCTAACCCCCTCAGTCCCTCTCTCCCAACCCCTCACCCCCTCACTCCCTCACTCCCTCTCGCCTAACCCCCTCACTCCCTCTCTCCTAACCCCCCTCAATCCTTCTCTCCTACCCACCCTCCTAATCTCCTAACCCCCTCCCTCCCATCTCTCCTAACCCCCTCTCTCCCTTACTACAGCCTGTCCATACCTGCTCTCGTGAAAAACATGGGCCCGTTTGTAGAGGTTTCCCCACTCTGTCTGTCTGTGTCTGCCAGGGTCCAGTGAAGATGATATGGTCCTTCTTCCTGTTATTATTGCCCATTATTTCCTTGGCAGAGCAGAGGAGTGGATAGGGAGGAGGATGAGACGAGGAGGGAAGCTGCTGTACTTTAATAGCACACCTGAATAGGGGCTGTCACATAATCAATGCATACAGACCTGTATTACTGACTGTCACTGAGGCTACATCAGAGGGAGAGAGAAAGCCAGAGAGAAGGAGAGGGGGGAACTGAAAGATGCATGGTAAATTAGTATGTATGTGTTTGTATTATGTGCAATGGCATTCTCTGCTTCCCCCTGTGTCTCTGTTTCATCCCGCATCATGTCATGTCTCCCTCTCACTGTGATAAAGGAATAAAGGAGATGTGGTCCTTCTCTCAGCCTCCAGTATTTATGCTGCAGTAGTTTATGTGTAGGGGGGCTAGGGTCAGTTTGTTATATCTGGAGTACTTCTCCTGTCCTATTCGGTGTCCTGTGTGAATTTAATTGTGCTCTCTCTAATTCTCTCTTTCTCTCTCTCTCTCGGAGGACCTGAGCCCTAGGACCATGCCTCAGGACTACCTGACATGACGACTCCTTGCTGTCCCCAGTCCACCTGGCTGTGCTGCTGCTCCAGTTTCAACTGTTCTGCCTTATTATTATTGGACCATGCTGGTCATTTATGAACATTTGAACATATGAACAAGCCTCTCACTTTCTCTGACCCCACTGGGGGTAAGACTGTAACAGGTCTGGAATGTTGGTGGTATGACACATTTTAGGGGGTGTTATGACATACAGTGCCTTCAGAAAGTATTCATACCCCTTAACTTATTCCACATTTTGTTGTTAAAGCCAAAATTCACAATGGATTAAATAAATGTTTTCTCTCTCACGAATTGCACACAATGCCCCATAATGACAAAATGAAAACATGTTTTGGAAATTTTAACAAAATGATTGAAAATGAAATATAGAAATATCTCATTTACATAATTATTCAAACCCCTGAGTAAATACTTTGTAGAAGCATATTTGGCAGCGATTACAGCTGTGAGTATTTCTGGGTAAGTCTCTAAGAGCTTCCCACACCTGAATTGTGCAACATTTTCCAATTATTTTTTTCTAAATTCTTCAAGCTCTGTCAAATTGTTTTTTGATCATTGCTAGACAACCATTTTCAGATCTTGCCATAGATTTTCAAGTAGGTTTCAGTCAAAAATGTTACTAGGCCACTCAGAAACATTCACTGTTTTCTTGGTAAGCAACTGTAGATTTGGCCTTGTGTTTTAGGTTATTGGCCTGCTGAAGGTGAATTCATCTTCTGGTGTCTAGTGGACATCAGACTGAACCAGATATTTCTCGAGGATTCTGCATGTGCTTAGCTCCATTCCATTTCTTTTTTAATCCTTAACTCCCCAGTCCTTAACAATTACAAACATACCCTTAATATAATATAGGATATTGTGTGTCTGATTTAAAAAATTTTACCCATCCAACAATAGGTGCCCCTCTTTGCAAGGCAATGGATAACCTCCCTGGTCTTTGTGATTGCATCTGTTTGAATTCACTACTCGACTGAGGTCCATATTAGTGGACCGATACAGCATCTGTAGCGCGGGCAAGAATATTTTTCCAGCACCCCCCCAAAATACAATTAAAATATACACAAAAAAATACTACATCTGCAGCACCCTCAAACTACTGTACTTCCCTTGGCTATAGGCTGTAATGCAACAAAATGTGGTCAGGTCAAGGGGTGTGAATACTTTACATACACTCAATTAGTATTTGGTAGCATTGCCTTTCAATTGTTTAACTTGGGTCAAACGTTTTGGGTAGCCTTCCACAAGCTTCCCACAATAAGTTGGGTGAATTTTGGCCCATTCCTCCTGACAGAGCTGGTGTAACTGAGTCAGGTTTGTAGGACTCCTTCCTCGCTCACGCTTTTTCAGTTATGCCCACAAATTTTCTACAGGATTGAGGTCAGGGCTTTGTGATGGCCACTCCAATATAGAGGTCGGCTGATTAATCGGAATGGCAGATTCATTAGGGCCGATTTCAAGTTTTCATAACAATCGGAAATCTCTATTGTTGGGCGCCGATTTGGCAATTGTTTTATTTTTAAAATATTTTTTATACCTTTATTTAACTAGGCACGTCAGTTAAAGAACACATTCTTATTTTCAATGAACGGTGGATTAACTGCCTTGTTCAGGGGCAGAACGACAGATTTTCACCTCGTCAACTCGGGAGATCCAATCTTGCAACCTTACAGTTAACTAGTCCAAAGCAATAACGACCTGCCTCTCTCTCGTTGCACTCCACAAGGGTTTTCCTGTTACGCAAATGCAATAAGCCAAGGTAAGTTGCTAGCTAGCATTAAACTTATCTTATAAAAAACAATCAATCATAATCACTAGTTAACTACACATGGTTGATGATATTACTAGATATTATCTAGCGTGTCCTATGATCTGACTGAGCATACAAGTATCTAAGTATCTGACTGAGCGGTGGTAGGCAGAAGCAGGCGTGTAAACATTCATTCAAACAGCACTTTCGTGCGTTTTGCCAGCAGCTCTTCGTTGTGCGTCAAGCATTGCTCTGTTTATGATTTCAAGCCTATCAACTCCTGAGATGAGGCTCGTGTAACTGAAGTGAAATGGCTAGCTAGTTAGCGCGCGCTAATTGTCATTGTGTTGCTGGTTCGAGCCCAGGGAGGAGCGAGTAGAGGGACAGAAGCTACACTGTTACACTGGCAATACTAAAGTGCCTATAAGAACATCCAATAGTCAAAGGTTAATGAAATACAAATGGTATAGAGGGAAATAGTCCTATAATTCCTATAATAACTACAACCTAAAACTTCTTACCTGGGAATATTGAAGACTCATGTTAAAAGGAACCACCAGCTTTCATATGTTCTCATGTTCTGAGCAAGGAACTTAAACGTTAGCTTTCTTACATAGCACATATTGCACTTTTACTTTCTTCACAAACACGTTGTTTTTGCATTATTTAAACCAAATTGAACATGTTTCATTATTTACTTGAGGCTAAATTGATTTTATTGATGGATTATATTAAGTTAAAATAAGTGTTCATTCAGTATTGTTGTAACTGTCATTATTACAAATAAAGACTTTTTTTTTTAAATCGGCCGATTAATCGGTATCGGCCTCTTTGGTCCTCCAATGATCGGTATCGGTATCGGCGTTGAAAAATCATAATCGGTCGACCTCTACTGCAATACCTTGACTTTGTTGTCTATTTTGCCACAACTTTGGAAGTATCCGTGGGGTCATTGTCCATTTGGGAGACCTATTTGCCACCAAGCCTTAACTTCCTGACTGATGTCTTGAGATGTTGCTTCAATATATCCACATAATTTTCTCCCTCATGATGCCATCTATTTTGTGAAGTGCACCAGTCCCTCCTGCAGCAAAGCACCCCCACAACATGATGCTGCCACCCCCGTGCTTCACAGTTGGGATGGTGTTTTTCGGCTTGCAAGCCTCCCCCTTTTTCCTCCAAATATAACGATGGTCATTATGGCCAAACAGTTCTATTTTTGTTTCATCAGGCCAGAGGACATTTCTCCAAAAAGTACGATCTTTGTCCCCATGTGCAGTTGTAAACCATAGTCTGGCTGTTTTATGGCGGTTTTGGAGCAGTGACTTCTTCCTTCCTGTGCGGCCCTTCAGGTTATGTCAATATAGGACTCGTTTTACTGTGGATATAGATACTTTGTACCTGTTTTCTCCAGCATCTTCACAAGGTCCCTTGCTGTTGTTCTGGGATTGATTTGCACTTTTCGCACCAAAATACGTTCAACTCTAGGAAACAGAACGTGTCTCCTTCCTGAGCGGAAGGATGGCTGCGTGGTCCCATGGTGTTTATACTTGCGTACTATTGTTTGTACAGATGAATGTGGTACCTTCAGGCGTTTGGAAATTGCTCCCAAGGATGAACCAGACTTGTGGAGGTCAACAACAAAACAATTCTGAGGTCTTGGCTGATTTCTTTTGAAATACCCATGATGTCAAGCAAAGAGGCACTGAGTTTGAAGGTCGGCCTTGAAATACATCCACAGGTACACCTCCAATTGACTCAAATGATTTAAATTAGCCTATCAGAAGCTTCTAAAGCCACGATATCATTTTCTGGAATTTTCCAAGCTGGTTAAAGGCACAATCAACTTAGTGTATGTAAACTTCTGACCCACTGGAATTGTGATACAGTGAATTATAAGTGAAATAATCTATCTGTAAACAATTGTTGGTAAAATGACTTGTGTCATGCACAAAGTAGATGTCCTAACTGACTTGCCAAAACTATAGCTTGTTTACAATACATTTGTGGAGTGGTTGAAAAATGAGTTTTAATGACTCCAAGCTCAGTGTATGTAAACTTCCCACTTCAACTGTAGATACGTGTAGCCTACTTGGACACTCTGAACTGCCTGAAGCCTCAAGGCTCTTCTCGCAGGCCTTATTTCCCAATGTGGGATCATTACAGACCATAGGTCGGGATTTTTGACAGTTTACATGTACAGTGCCTTCGGAAAGTATTCAGTCCCCTTGATTAAAGAAATAAGAATCCTCAGCAATCTACAATATCATACAATGACAAAGCAAAAACAGCCTTTTAGGAATTTTTCAAATGTATTAATAACAAAAATACCGTATATTCATACTTTATTTGTATTATTTTCTACATTGTAGAATAATAGTGAAGATGTCAAAACTATGAAATAACACATATGGATTCATGTAGTAACCGAAAAAAGTGTTAAACAAATCATTATATATTTTAGATTTTAGATTCTTCAAAGTAGCCACCCTTTGCCTTGATGACAGCTTTGCAAACTCTTGGCATTCTCTCAACCAACTTCATGATGTATGCTTTTCCTTCAATCTTGAAGTATTCCCCACATATGCTGAGCACATGTTGGCTGCTTTTCCTTCACTCTGCAGTCCAACTCATCCCAAACCATCTCAATTATGTTGAAGTCAGATGATTGTGGAGGCCAGGTCATCTGATGCAGCACTCCATCACTCTCCTTCTTGGTCAAATAACCCTTATACAGCCTAGAGGTTGTTGGAACCAAAACTCTCAAATTTGGACTCATCAGACCAAAGGACAGATTTCCACCGGTCTAATGTCCATTGCTCGTGTTTCATGGCCCAAGCAAGTCTCTTCTTATTATTGGTGTCCTTTAGTAGTGGTTTCTTTGCAGCAAATCAACCATGAAGGCCTGATTCACATAGTCTCCTCTGAACTGTTGATGTTGAGATGTGTCTGTTACTTGAACTCTGAAGCATTCATTTGGGCTGCAATCTGAGGGGCAGTTATCTCTAATGAACTTATCCTCTGCAGCAGAGGTAACTCTGGGTCTTCCTTTCCTGTGGCGGTCCTCATGAGAGCTAGTTTCATAGCACTTGATGGTTTTTGCGACTGCACTTGAAAAAACTTTGAAGTTCTTGAAATTTTCCACATTGACTAACCTTCATGTCTTAAAGTAATGATGGTCTGTCGTTTTTCTTTGATTATTTGAGCTGTTCTTGCCAGATTATAGACCTGGTCTTTTATCAAATAGGGCTATCTTTTGTATACCACCCCTACCTTGTCACAACACAACTGATTGGCTCAAACGCATTAAGAAGGAAAGCAATCCCACAAATTAACTTTTAACAAGGCACACATGTTAATTGAACTGCATTCCAGGTGATTACCTCATGAAGCTGGTTGAGAGAATGCCAAGTGTGTGCAAAGCTGTCATCAAGGCAAAGGGTGGCTACTTTGAAGAATCGCAAATATAAAATATATTTTGATTAGTTTAACATGTTTTTGGTTACGACATGAAGTGTTATTTCATAGTTTTGATGTTGTCACGCCCTGGTCAAAGTATTTTGTGTTTTCTTTATTATTTTGGTCAGGCCAGGGTGTGACATGGGTTATTTATGTTATTTATTTAGTTTTTTTTTGTAGGAATGGGATTGTGGTTAGTGGGGTTGTCTAGAAAAGTCTATGGTTGCCTGGAGTGGCTCTCAATCAGAGGCAGGTGTTTATCGTTGTCTCTGATTGGGAACCATATTTAGGCAGCCATATTCTTTGAATGTTTCGTGGGTGATTGTTCCTGTCTTTGTTTGTACCAGATAGGGCTGGTTAGGTTTTTCACGTTAATTGTTTTGTATGGTTCGTTATTATCTTTATTAAAGATGTATCGAGATAACCACTCTGCATTTTGGTCCTCCTCTCTTTCATTGGAAGAAAACCAGATGTCTTCACTATTATTCTACAATGTAGAAAATAGTACAAATAAAGAAAAACCCTTGAATGAGTAGTAGGTGTGTCCACAATTTTGACTGGTACTGTATGTATTCAGACCTTTTGCTATGAGACTCGAAATTGATCTCAGGTCCATCCTGTTTCCTTTGATCATCCTTGAGATGTTTCTACATCTTGGGATGGGGTGGAGAGGGATGGATTTGGTGTGGGGAAGAGAGAAGGAAGAATTTACAATTTTATGTTTTTGTGACTTCCAAATTAATGAGTTCTGGATTAGGAAAGGTGATGTTGAATCATTATTATTCCTTGTTTATCATAACAACTAAGATTCAATGGGTGGTTATTGGTGAGAATGGAGTGGGGCTTTAGTTGGGGGATTGGGATGGGGTGACTGGAAGGGCATCAGACACTTCTGTTAGATGTGTGTTAGGTGGCCTCCACACATCCCATTTCAGTCTGTCTGTGGACCTACTTTACCCAAGTAGACCCCACCAGTTACTATACTTTAATTGAATTTTTAAGGTAATTCAAACTGACCACCAATACAAACTGACTTAAGTGACAGTCTTTTTCCAATGTATATATATTGACATAATCCAGAGTATTTTTGTGGGACATTAGGAGAGGATTTGGATATTTAAAATCACCTAAAAAGGCCTCAAGTGCAAAGATGTCCTTTGCTTAGTTTTTTTGTTGTATTTTTGGTTAACTGTCAGCACAGTCCACATGCCCAGACACACTATACAATGCATTCGGAAAGTGTTCAGACCCCTTGACTTTTTCCACATTTTGTTAAAGCCGTATTCAAAAAAGTATTAAATAAAACAATTTCCTCATGAATCTACAGACGATACCCCATAATGACAATCTGAAAATAGGTTTGTAGAAAATTTTGCAAATATATTAAAAACTGACAAACAGAAATATCACATTTACATAAGTATTCAGACCCTTTGCTATGAGACTCAAAATTGAGCTCAGGTGCATCCTGTTTCCATTGATCATCCTTGATGTTTATACAACTTGTTTGGAGTCCAACTGTGGTAAATTCAATTGATTGGATATGATATGGAAAGGTACACATCTGTCTATATAAGGTTCCACAGTTGACAGTGCATATCAGAGCAAAAACCAAGCCATGAGGTCGAAGGAATTGTCTGTAGAGCTCCGAGACAGGATTGTGTCGAGGCACAGACCTAGGAGGCTCCCAACAACTTTCTGCAGAATTGATGGTCCCCAAGAACACAGTGGTCTCCATTATTCTTAAATGGAAGTAGTTTGGAACCACCGAGACTCTTCCTAGAGTTGGCCACCCAGCCAAGCTGAGCAATCGGGGGAGAAGGGCCTTGGTCAGGGAAGTGACCAAGAACCTGATGGTCACTCTGACAGAGCTATAGCATTCCTCTGTGGCGATGAGGACAACCATTTCTGCAGCACTCCACCAATTAGACCTTTATGGTAGAGTGGTCTGACGGAAACCATTCCGAGATAAAAGGCACACAACAGCCTGCTTGGAGTTTGCCAAAAGGCACCTAAAGACTCTCACATTCTCTAGTCTGATGAAACCAAGATTAAACTATTTGGTCTGAATGTCAAGCCTCACGTCTGGAAGAAACCTGGCACCATCCCTATGGTGTAGCATGGTGGTGGCAGCATCATGCTGTGGGGATGTTTATCATCGTCAGGGACTGGGAGGTTAGTCAGGATTGAGGGAAAGATGAACGGAGCAAAATATAGAGAGATCCTTGATGAAAGCTTGCTTTAGAGCGCTGAGGACCTCAGACTGGGGCGAAGGTTCACCTTCCAAACAGGACAATGACCCTAAGCACACAGCAAGACAATGCAGGAGTGGCTTCGATTGTCTCTGAATGTCCTTGTGTCCCAGCCAGATCCCAGATCTCTGGAGAGACCTGAAATTAGCTGTGCATCAACTTTCCCGGCAGGTAGCCTAGTGGTTAGAGCATTGGGCAAATAACTGAAAGGTTGCTAGATCAAATCCCAGAGCTGACAAGGTAAAACAAATCTGTCGTTCTGCTCCTGAACAAGGTAGTTAACCCACTGTTCCTGGGCCGTCGTTGTAAATAAGAATAAGGGGGCTGAATCATTTTGCACGCCCATTTTTTCAGTTTTTGATTTGTTAAAAGAGTTTGAAATATCCAATAAATGTCGTTCCACTTCATGATTGTGTCCCACTTGTTGTTGATTCTTCACAAAAAAATACAGTTTTATATCTTTATGTTTGAAGCCTGAAATGTGGCAAAAGGTTGCAAAGTTCAAGGGGGCCGAATACTTTCGCAAGGCACTGTAGCTCCATTCTTGTGTAGTTTACTTTGTTCCTCTTGTGTTAGTTACTATCGTTAAACTCTGCTTTGTTGGGAAAGGTTCGTAAGCAACCATTTCACTGTAAAGTCTACACCAGTTGTATTTGTGTCTGTCTGTGTGTGTTTCTGCTCCATTGAGCCGTGTAATAAAAAATGTAAAACAAGTTCAGCCTCTCCTCAGTTCCAGAGCTGACCTCACCCTGGCCTGTTCATGGGACAACAGAGCTCCAGCCCCAGGTCACTCTGCCTCTCTGTAATAATGCGTTGTGTTGACTGTGTTGTGTGGAGGAGCTGTTTGGTCAGGGCCGTGCCCAGGAGAGTTGAGGGGACAACGGATACAGAGAGGCAGAGTGACCTGGGGCTGGAGCTCTGTTGTACCATGAACAGGCCAGGGTGAGGTCAGCTCTGGGACTGAGGAGAGGCTGAACTCTTTGTGTCTATTGAATCAACTAAGCTCTGACATAGTTTCTCTATTGAGGAAACCTAAACACATTCTGGGTGCTTGTCTATTCCTGATTTGGTCTACAGGTTTAGGGTTGTAATACAAATAGTTCTACAAAACTAGGGCGAACCTCTCACTCCAGAGGGAATACTGCAACTGTGCAACTCTCACGCTTGTCTTCAACTTCTGTATGTGGATTGTATTGTTCAGTGTCTTAGTTGTGATTTCTATGTAGTTCTGCGGAAGACAAGGCTTTATTGGGGATACAGTGCAATTCAAAGGGTGGATTGTGTAAGTGTTTGTTTATTTGGGAGTGAGTGTGTTTTCTCCTCTGCCTCCCATCTCCACACCACAGCACTGATCCCTTCCATCCCCCACCCTGGCCTTCCCTGATCCTGGGGCTAATGGTCCCGGAGGCCCGGTCCAGACAGGGACACTATCCTGCTGCCCTACCCCAGCCTCACCTCTCTCATCTGGGTCAGTCCACTGAGGACAGGGCCTAGTATAAGATTAATGGAGCTCACCACTGGAGCAAGGTGTGCAGCATGTGTGTGGGACATGTTGTTTGTTTGTGTGTGTTTGTAGAGAGAATGAGTCTCTCTGTTTAAGGCTTCAGGGGTAAACTCTAATCTCTGGATCAGTGGTGTGGTTTGACCATATTGGACATTTTAGGACTGTGTGTGTGTGGATGTTTGTGTGGGTGTGTGTATATGTAACATATATACAGCTGACACACATGACCTTTATTTAGCAGGTAATTATACGCTCCCATGTGACTCTCTCTCTCTCTCTCTCCCTACTCCTTTCTACTCTCTGACTCTACCCATCTCCTTCTCTCTGCTTTCCCTTTCTATTTTCTCTCTCTTTCCTCCCCATCTCATTCTCTCTTTACCCACTCTCTCCCTTCCTCTCTCCCCTCATTTCTCCCTCCCTCCCCTCATTTCTCCCTCCCTCCCTCCCTCCCTCCCTCCCTCCCTCCCTCCCTCCCTCCCTCCCTCCCTTCCCCTCTCTCTGTGTGAAGAGTGCTGTTTCAGCAAGGTCTTCTGTTCATTCTCAAGGTGTCCCCAGTCCGCCTCTCCTCTCCCCAGCTCTCTCTCTCTCTCTCTCTCTTCTTTTTTGAAGGCCCAGTTAATGGATTGGCCTTATATACCTTCCAAATGGAGCTCTCCCAGCCTTAATTCCCTTCCTGATAAAGATCCCCTTTTACCTTCCCTTTCTATAAGTCTCTACCTGATATCAGACACACTGGGAAGGGCAGATGAGCACCACATCCTACCTCAGTGTCCAGACCAGGGGAAAATGGACGCGAGTGAAAGAGAATCAATGTTTTTTCCATTCATGTGTTAGTGAGGGGGAATGAGGGGTCTGTATGGTGGTAAATAGGAGCTATCTGAGTCTTTACCATATATTGGCTGTATAGACAGACACAGTGTCTGTGGTGGGATTGGAGGCTTTCAGCAGCTTTATGGGGACAGGAGGTTATCAGGAGGATCTGGAGGATGGCAGGTATAGCTGTCAAAGCTGTCAGCTCCTCTCTGAACCTGTACGACCACACAAACAAACAAACCTCCCCTGGATGATGTCTGGACTTTCTCCATTAGACAGAATACAGGCAGTTTGACCTGCTAGGCTACTGAAGCATGTACTATTGTACTGTATATGCTGCCTGGTGTATCTGAAAAACAACTCTAATATACCTTTGGTAAAACTACAAATGAGACAACAGCTCACAACAGAAGTGCTTACATAGGGAGATTTGACTGAATAGAAGCTGGCCTAACATCTACCCGCCCCCCCACACACACACCTCTCTCCATCCTCATATTAACCTCCTCAGAGGCACTGTGGTGTGGTGGTGAAGATAGTGAGGAGATATTGGGTTAGAGAGGGAGAAAGAGATTGAGAAACCTAATGGCAGCTCCGGCGCCTTCATACGTCCTTTACATGTCATCGTATCCAAACACACAATACAACATGCATAAGCTTTCTATCATACTATCAAAAAAGATGCCATTCTTAAATATGTCACATGTACTAGTGTTTTCCCCTCTGGTCCTCCTCAGACACAGAGAGACAGACAGAGGGTTAATCTAGCTGCATGTTTGATGCATTTTTAACGGGCTCTGGACTCTTCGTGTTTCCAGCCAGCTGAAGATCTCATCTGCTATCATTTAATTAGTGCAGGAATCACAGTGCATAATAAAACACTATTAATATACCTCATCCCCTCCTCCCACCACCCCCATCCCCATCCCCTCCTCAGCCACTTACTGAACCACAGGAAAAAATATTTTTTATTTTCTGTTAAAAGAGGGAGAGATTTGTACAGTAATTATAATCTCGTTAGGACAGAGAGAATGTTTAAGTGGTGTAAGTAGTAGAAAGTGTGTGGCTGGGCTGGGCTGGTTGGTTGGCTGGCTGGTTGGCTGGGCTGGGCTGGCTGGCTGGCTGGCTGGCTGGCTGGCTGGTTGGTTGGCTGGCTGGTTGGCTGGGCTGGGCTGGCTGGGCTGGTTGGTTGGCTGGCTGGTTGGCTGGGCTGGGCTGGCTGGCTGGTTGGTTGGTTGGCTGGTTGGCTGGGCTGGGCTGGCTGGCTGGCTGGCTGGTTGGTTGGCTGGGCTGGCTGGGCTGGCTGGCTGGGCTGGGCTGGCTGGGCTGGTTGGTTGGCTGGCTGGTTGGCTGGGCTGGGCTGGCTGGCTGGCTGGGCTGGGCTGGCTGGGCTGGCTGGCTGGGCTGGGCTGGGCTGGCTGGCTGGCTGGCTGGCTGGCTGGCTGGCTGGCTGGCTGGGCTGGCTGGCTGGCTGGCTGGCTGGGCTGGGCTGGGCTGGCTGGCTGGGCTGGGCTGGCTGGGCTGGTTGGTTGGCTGGCTGGTTGGCTGGGCTGGGCTGGCTGGCTGGTTGGCTGGGCTGGCTGGGCTGGCTGGCTGGCTGGTTGGCTGGTTGGCTGGGCTGGGCTGGCTGGCTGGCTGGCTGGTTGGTTGGCTGGCTGGCTGGTTGGTTGGCTGGCTGGTTGGCTGGGCTGGGCTGGCTGGCTGGCTGGTTGGGCTGGTTGGCTGGGCTGGGCTGGCTGGCTGGCTGGTTGGTTGGCTGGCTGGTTGGCTGGGCTGGGCTGGCTGGCTGGCTGGTTGGTTGGCTGGGCTGACTGGGCTGGCTGGCTGGGCTGGGCTGGGCTGGTTGGCTGGGCTAGGCTGGGCTGGGCTGGCTGGCTGGCTGGCTGGGATGGCTGGCTGGCTGGCTGGCTGGCTGGGCTGGTTGGTTGGCTGGCTGGGCTGGCTGGCTGGTTGGCTGGGCTGGCTGGGCTGGCTGGCTGGGCTGGGCTGGCTGGGCTGGTTGGCTGGGCTGGGCTGGGCTGGCTGGCTGGGCTGGGCTGGCTGTGCTGGTGGGCTGGTCTGGGCTGGTTGGCTGGGCTAGGCTGGGCTGGCTGGCTGGCTGGGCTGGTTGGTTGGGCTGGGCTGGGCTGGCTGGCTGTGCTGGTAGGCTGGTCTGTTGGTTGGCTGGGCTGGTTGGCTGGGCTGGTTGACTGGGCTGGTTGGCTGGGCTGGGCTGATGGGCTGGGCTGATATTCAGGGTGAGGAGCTGTAGTTATATTTCATCAGAGGACCATTTCTTACTGTACCTACTACTCAGTGTTTGATGGGCAGTGGGCCTTCATGGACCACTGCGTTCAGAGAGATCAGACACACAGAGAGGGTTATAGAGCAAACCTCCACATTTATTGGGCAGTCAGCCTCTGTGGTCGGGGTTTGTGTATGTAGGGGTGTATGTGGGGGGAGGTGGTTGTATTTTGCCCATCACAGCTTTTCTAAAACATAAATATAAATGAATATTTATCAGCAGGCCAGCGACTTGTGCGTGTGGTGGGAACAGGGGAATAGATTTTTGACCAAATGTGTTCTGGATTTAATTCAACCAATTTTTTTTGCTAGATTTGCATAGAAATCATCTGAGGTGAGCGAAATTTAGCAGACGTCCAAGACCAAGTATTAGGGAAGAACATCTAGGGAGTGAACACACATAGTTTCTGTGTGTATCTCTATCTTTTCTTATGTTCTTATCTCTCTATATGGACTCTCTCTCTCTCTCTCTCTCTCTCTCTCTCTCTCTCTCTCTCTCTCTCTCTCTCTCTCTCTCTCTCATTGATGTTTAATCCGATGATTGTCAATAGTAGAAACAGCAGACCGAGAGTGTTGTCAATATGTAGACAGCTCAGTGTTTTAAATGAACCAATGCACAACGGATGATTCACTGGATTAATGATGTCTGAACACAGTTACCTCTCTCTTTCTCCTTTGGAGGCTCATGTGTAGTTGTGTTGTGATCAATAAGTCTGTTCACTTAATGGGGAATTTGATTCCAATAGAATAACACTGGACTTTGTGTATTTCACTTTACTGCATCTCCTAATGTTCTCTGAACTCCACAGCCAAAGAGCTCACCGGAAACCCAATTCCCCAATCTCCCTCTCTGTGTTTCTGTGTCCCCTGTCTGCACTGTGTGACGTTGTCGGCCCCTGTGTGACTTTTCCAAATGGCCCGTTATAATCACCACTCTGCCATTGACTGTAATGGAATGTGACGATTAGCGCCCTCGTCGCCACGCTAATGGGCCTGACTTTCTGTTGCTGCCTAGTTGCAGTGCATTGTGGGATAGCCTAAATGAGGGTGGCGTGTGACAGAGGGGGGGGGGGGGGCGTGAAGGGGTGTAAAGTGTTCCTCTCCTCCTCTCTCAGGATGAAGACAGGCAGTTAGAGGGACACTTATGGGAACGCCAAATATCTCTTTCTAAATGTCAACACCAAGAGAGAGAGAGAGAGAGACTGTATCCAGCCCCCTTTGCACTGGCCAAATTTGGTTGAAAGATATACACTATATATACAAAAGTATGTGGACACCCCTTCAAATGAGTGGATTTGGCTATTTCAGCCACAACCGTTACTGACAGGTGTATAAAATCGAGCACACAACCATGCAATCTCCATAGATAAACATTGGCAGTAGAATGGTCTTACTGAAGAGCTCAGTGACTTTCAACGTCACACCGTCATAGGATGCCACCTTTCCAACAAGTCAGTCAAATGTCTGCCCTGCTAGAGTTGCCCCGGTCAACTGTAAGTGCTGTTATTGTGACGTGGAAACGTGTAGGAGCAACAACGTCTCAGCCGCGAAGTGGTAGGCCACACAAGCTACAAGAAAAAGAAACGCACACCTATTTAGGCGAGGTGCTGGCTAGCGGAGTAGAAAACTTGAAAATAAAGGAGAGCCGCACACTCTAGGAGCTCAGATGCAAAAATGTAATTACCAACGTTTCGACAGCCAAGCTGTCTTCATCAGGGTATAATCACAAACACTGCGGGATGACTCGTTTATATAGTGTCAAAAGACACAGGTGTCTGTAATCATGGCCAAGAGTGGCCTAATATCATTGGTTAATTCTCAAATATTAAAATGGCATACAAAGAACAGCATACAAACAACAAATGGAGAGCATACAATCATAAATTCATTTTCGACTACACAAGCTTACAAACAATTACAATGGCAAAGTCACAATAATCACAAGAATGGCTTCAGATCAAAGTCTAGGCCACACAAGCTCACAGATTGGGACCGCTGAGTGCTGAAGTGTGTAGCGCTGTCCTCGGTTGCAACACTCACTACCGAGTTCCAAACTGCCTTTGGAAGCAACGTCAGCACAATAATTGTTCGTTGGGAGCTTCATGAAATGTGTTTCCATGGCCGAGCAGCCGCACACACGCCTAAGATCACCATGCACAATGCTAAGCGTCAGCTGGAGTGGTGTAAAGCTCGCTGCCCTAAGACTCTAGAGCAGTGGAAATGCTTTCGCTGGAGTGATGAATTATGCTCACCATCTGGCAGTCCGACAGACAAATCTAGGATTGCCGGATGCCAGGAGAACGCTACCTGCCCCAATGCATAGTGCCAACTGTAAAGTTTAGTGGAGGAGGAATAATGGTCTGAGGCTGTTTTTCATGGTTCGGGCTTCCAACTTTGTGGCAACAGTTTGGGAAAGGCCCTTTCCTGTTTCAGCATGACAATGCCCCTGTGCACAAAGCGAGGTCCATACAGAAAAGGTATGTCGAAATTGGTGTGGAAGAACTTGACCGGCCTGCACAGAGCCCTGACCTTAACACCGTCAAACACCTTTGGGATAAATTGGAATGCCAACTGTCAGCCAACCCTAATCGCCCAAAATCAGTGCCCGACCTCACTAATGCTCTTGTGGTTGAATTGGAGCAAGTCCCCACAGCAATGTTCCAACATCTAGTGGAAAGCCTTCCCAGAAGAGTAGAGGCTGTTATAGCAGCAAAGGAGGGAACAACTCCATATTTATACCCATGATTTTTAATGAGATGTTCAACGAGCAGGCGTCCACATACTCTTGGTCGTGGAGTGCATATTTGTAAAAGATTCCAAAGCATAACAAAAAAACACCAATGACTCTTTAATCCGATAGCACACACACTGCATAGATGCAACTTCCTATCAGAGACCCTTCTCTCTTTTTCCACCTCTTCTATCTCCTCTCCTCCTCTCTTCTCCTCCTCCCCTGCCAGTGAGATGGAGACGGAGTGAGAAAGGAGGTTGAATACCTTTCATCTTCATTACCTGCTTTGATTTCCCTGCTAAAGGAGGAAATGCATAATTTACCTCCTTTGAAGATGTTCCACTATTACTGACAACATGTTACTTTAATCTGAGACCCCTGAACATGAAATATTTAGTCATTTACTGAACAAAGGAGGGCCAGGGCCATTTTCTCCTACCTCTTTGACTTTCCCTGTCATACACTGTTAGTTAGGCCAATAAGAAGCTAATAATTTGGGCTGGAAAAGGGCCTTTTCTAAGTGGAGGGGAGGTCAACCTGCTATTACCTTGTTATTTCACCAGACTGAGAGGGAAGAGCTCTGAAGTAAAGTGCTACCGTTGGCAGAAGTGTGTGTAGGTGACTGAATGATACGTCTCTTACTCTGAAGGAACATGTTAGTGGTACTTCGCGTCTCTTAACTGATTGTTTGTGCGTGTGTGTGTGTGTGTGTCCTCAGAAGGGAAATAAAAATAATTACCCACTCATAAATGTTGTTTTCCCCTTCCCCTCTCCCACCCTCTTTCATCCCTCCCTCCTTTTGATTAATTACCCTGTGAACATCATATGCAGAGTGAACACAAACATGATTGTTAGTGTGTGTAATTGTGTATCTGTTTTAGTGTGCGTGCATGTGTGTGTACAGGTGTTTGTGTGATTTTTCTCACTGAATACATCCAGCTCCTTTCCAGCCGCTTAACGGTAGTCTCTCCTACACCATGTCTACACATTCAGCTCCACTTCAGTCTATTGTATGTCCTGCCTTACAATACTTCCTCTGTAGCCTGATCCCACATCTGTTGCTTCATTGTCAATTCCATAAGGAGTTGGCAAGAGAGCAGAAACAGACTGGCATGCAGGCTATTTCCTCTGTACCCATCCAGACACTTTACCCTACTGAGATACCAGTGACACACACACACACACACACACACACACACACGCACACACGCACACACGCACACACGCACGCACACACGCACGCACACACACACACACACACACACACACACACACACACACACACACACACACACACACACACACACACACACACACACACACACACACACACACACACAAACCTCTATATGGTCCTGGAAGGTGTGTGTGTGTTTTGTTGTGTGTGTCCCAGTATTTTAGACTGTGAGAAGGTCACTTTTGGTGAAAAAATACAATAAAATTACCAGGAATTTGGCTGAAAAGATATGTGATCGTGTCTCAATATAATCAAGGTATAAAATGAGTTATTTGTAAATATAATCTCTTTTTGACCAATTTGCAGTGTACAAATGATTATAATTATGTTCCAAACCCCGACCATCCACTCCAGCTGAATCTAGTTACCCTCCCCTGTTCTACTCCAAAATGCCTGAACATTTTATTATGTTGACACCATCTGAAATATATCTGATACGCACCACTGCACTGTACAGAGATGATGACGAGCAAGCAGTGACTGTGGGCTCATGGCTCTCATTCGCAACACTGCTCACTCTGTTTGCTACAAAATATACTGTACGTTGTAACTTGTCACTTTGATCTTAAAGGGATTTTGCGCCATTTTGGCAAATAATAACTTTCTCTACTTACCCAGAGTCAGATGACTTCGTGGTTACCATTTTTATGTCTCTGCGTACAGATTGAAGTTAGTTACATGAGCCGCAATGACTAGCTGTTCCGAAAGACATCCAGTCATTGCTGCTAATACTAGTTAGTAACTTTCTTCAAACTGCGTTCAGAGACATACAGTACACATTGTATCAATGGGTTTGCCTGACTCTGAGTAAGTAGAAAAAAGGCTTAATTTCCAAAATCTCATGCTATCCCTTTAAAAGCGTGCCTCGGCAGAAATGTATATCAAAAATAAAGAATTCATCATCATATTTTTGGTAGTGGTGGCAGCGATTTAGCAGCGGTGGCTCGATGCTGCTAAATGAATATAGGGCAAACGTGTTGTGTGTGTGTGTGTGTGTGTGTGTGTGTGTGTGTGTGTGTGTGTGTGTGTGTGTGTGTGTGTGTGTGTGTGTGTGTGTGTGTGTGTGTGTGCGTGTGTGTGTGTGTGTGTGTACACCCCTTGGCATGGAATTGTTCTTCTCTCAATACTGTATCGATTTCCTGTATGACTTCATCAGACTAATACTTGCTCAGCCCCAGCTTGTATGCACATCACGAAACAAGCACACACACAAACACACACACACCTCTGTTAAATGTCTACAATGCCATTGTTTCCACCAATCAGTCAAAGTTGTCTGTCTACAAAAGTATCTATACTGAACAAAAATATAAACGCAACATGCAACAATTACTTTATTTTTCTGAGTTACAGTTCATATGTGGAAATCAGTAAATTGAAATAAATTCATTAGGCCCTTATCTATGGATTTGACATGATTGGGAATATAGATATGTTGGTCACAGATACATTCAAAGAAATAGGCTTCACAATGGGCCTCATGATCTCATCACGGTGTGTTTGTGCATTCAAATTGCCATGGTAAAATGCAGTTGTGTTTGTTGTCTGTAGCATATGCCTGTTCATACCATAACCACATAGCCACCATGGGACACTCTGTTCCTACTGTTGACATCAGCAAACCGCTCACATGATGCCATTCACGTGGTCTGTGGTTGTGAGGCTGTTTGGACGTACTGCCAAATTCTCTAAAACGACGTTGGAGGCGGCTTATGTTAGAGAAATGAACATTACATTTTCTGGCAACAGATCTGGTGGGCATTCCTGCAATCAGCATCCCAATTGAACGCTCCCTCAACATGAGACATCTGTGGCAGTCTGTTGTGTGACAAAACTGACACATTTCAGAGTGGCATTTGTAAAGGTGCACCTGTGTAGTGATCATGCTGTTTAATCAGCTTCTTGATATGCCACACCTGTCAGGTGGATGGATTATCTTGGCAAAGGAGAAATGCTCACTACCAGGGATGAAAACAGATTTATGCACAATTTGAAAGAAATCAGCTTTTTGTGCTTATGGAACATTTCTGGTATCTTTTGTTTCAGCTCATGATACATGGGACCAACACTTTACATGCTGCATATATATTTTTGTTCAGTGTATAAGCTGAATGGTGTAAAACAATCTGCTTTTGGTCCTTTCCTCAATGGGCATGGACCTAATGGCTATTCACTCATTTAAACACACCAACCATCAACTTAACAGTCAGAAACCTGGGTAGATACTATACAGAGAGAAACAGGGACCAAGGAAACTACAGGTGAATGGCCTAGGTGACTGGTTTGAGAAGGTTTGTATAGCAGCAGCAGTGAGGGTTAGGGGTCTGGGTTCTCTCTGCCAGACTGTAGT